>NC_041381.1:613346096-613353209 GCF_002162155.2 Triticum dicoccoides
CCTCTTTCCTTCCCCCTCTCCCCCTTCCTTTCCCCCTCCTAGTAGGAGTAGGAAAGGGGGAGTCCTACTCCTACTAGGAGGAGGACTCCTCCTCCTTGGCGCGCCCCAAGGGGCCGGCCGGCCTCCCCCCTTACTCCTTTATATACGGGGGCATGGGAGCACACTAGGACACACAAGTTGATCTACGGATCGTTCCTTAGCCGTGTGCGGTGCCCCCCTCCACCATATTCCACCTCGGTCATATCGCCGCGGAGTTTAGGCGAAACCCTGCGCCGGTAGCACATCATCATCGTCACCACGCCGTCGTGCTGGCAGAACTCATCCCTGACGCTTTGCTGGATTGGAGCCTGGGGAACGTCATCGAGCTGAATGTGTGCTGAACACGGAGGTGCCGTACGTTCGGTGCTTGGATCGATCGAGTCGTGAAGACGTACGACTACATCAACCGCGTTGTAATAACGCTTCCGCTTACGATCTACGAGGGTACATGGACAATACTCTCCTCTCTCGTTGATATGCCATCACCATGATCTTGCATGTGCGTAGGAAAATTTTTGAAATTACTACGTTACCCAACAAGAAGATCGCTGGAAAAGGCCCAAGATGGGATCTCATGGGTACAGAAAATGATACATCTCCATCGTATCTATAATTTTTTATTGTTCCATGCCAATATTCTACAACTTCCATATACTTTTGGCAACTTTTTATATTATTTTTGGGACTAACATATTGATTCAGTGCCCAGTGCCAGTTCCTGTTTGTTGCATGTTTTATGTTTTGCAGAAACCCCATATCAAACGGAGTCCAAACGGGATAAAAACGGACGGAGATCATTTTTGGAATATTTATGATTTTTGGGAAGAAAAACCAACATGAGACGATGCCCGAGGGGGCCACGAGGCAGGGGGCGCGCCCCTGACCCTCGTGGGCACCCCGTAAGGCGGTTGTTGCTCTTCTTTGGCCGCAAGAAAGCTAACTTTCAGAGAAAAATTTGGGCGAAGGTTTCAATCCAATCGGAGTTACGTATCTCCAGATATAAAAGAAACGGTGAAAGGGCGGAATCTGAGAACGGAGAAAGAGAGAGAGACAGAGAGACAGATCCAATCTTGGAGGGGCTCTCGCCCCTCCCACACCATGGGAGCCAAGGACCAGAGGGGAAACCCTTCTCCCATCTAGGGAGAAGGTCAAGGAAGAAGAAGAAGAAGGGGTGCTCTCTCCCCCTTGCTTTCGGTGGCGCCGGAACACCACTGGGGCCATCATCATCACCGCGATCTACACCAACAACTTCACCGCCTTCATCACCAACTCTTCCCTCCTCTATGCAGCGGTGTAACCCGTCTTTTACCTGTTGTAATCTCTACTTAAACATGGTGCTCAATGTTATATATTATTTTCCAATGATGTATGGCTATCCTATGATGTTTGAGTAGATCCATTTTGTCCTATGGGTTAATTGATGATCGTGATTGGTTTGAGTTGCATGTTTTATTATTGGTGTTGTCCTATTGTTCCCTCCGTGTCATGCAAGCGTGAGGGATTCCCGTTGTAGGGTGTTGCAATATGTTCATGATTCGATTATAGTGGGTTGTTTGAGTGACAGAAGCATAAACCCGAGTAAGGGGGTTGTTGCGTATGGGATAAAGGGGACTTGATGCTTTAATGCTATGGTTGCATTTTACCTTAATGATCTTTAGTAGTTGCGGATGCTTGCTAGAGTTACAATCATAAGTGCATATGATCCAAGAAGAGAAAGTATGTTAGCTTATGCCGCTCCCTCAAATAAAATTGCAATAGTGATTACCGGTCTAGTTATCGATTGCCTAGGGACAAATAACTTTCTCGTGACAAAAAGCTCTCTACTAAAACTAACTTAGTTGTGTATTCTTCTAAACAGCCCCTACTTTTTATTTGCGTGCTCTTTATTATCTTGCAAACCTATCTAACAACACCTACAAAGTACTTCTAGTTTCATACTTGTTCTAGGTAAACTAACACTAAGCGTGCGTAGAGTTGTATCGGTGGTCGATAGAACTTGAGGGAATATTTGTTCTGCCTTTAGCTCCTTGTTGGGTTCGACACTCTTACTTATCGAAAGAGGCTACAATTGATCCCCTACACTTGTGGGTTATCAAGACCTTTTTCTGGCGCCGTTGCCGGGGAGTCATAGCGTGGGGTGAATATTCTCGTGTGTTCTTGCTTGCTTTATCACTAAGTAATTTTTATTTGATGTTCTAAGTTGTTCTCTATCTTTAGTTATGGATATGGAACACGAAATACCAAAAAAATTAGGTGTACTTGCTACTCATGGAGATGGGGAACCTCCTAAAACCCTCGATGGTGGTTATGTGAAAAATATTATGTACTACTTTGATAATCCTGAGAAAACCCCATTTAATTATGTTATGGGAGACACGTTGGATCAACGTGAATACTTTAGGGATTATCGCTTGACTCAAAAAGGAATATTATTATGGGATCAAATTCATATGTTGCATTCGTATGCTCGGGAACTATGCTTGAGATATGATTATACTTGTTGCTCTAGGATGAAGGCTCCACACCTTCCCTTTTCATGCAAATTTAATGATGATAAAACCTTGGCTTCTTATGCTAATGGTATCTATGATTACAATGATGTGGAACAAATAGAGGAATTCGTTGCTTTTATGGGTGCTTATGAGATTGAATCTTTGTTTAAAGAATTTGAATATCTTGATGATGCTGTTTACAGACCTGAAATTTTTTCTATACTTAAATATTGTTATGAGAATTATGAATAAAATTCCGATATTGATGCATTTATTGAGAAAGTCTCCGCTGTCCAAGAAGAGACTAATATTTTGCAGGATTCTATGGAAGAAGGAATTGATGAAACTGTGAGCTTATTGGATGTAAAGATGAGGAGGAGAGTGAAGAACAAAAGGAGGAAGAGCGGATTGATCACCCGTGCCCACCTTCTAATGAGAGTAACTCTTCAACTCATACATTGTTTAATTCCCCTTCGTGCCTACCGAAGGATGATTGCTATGATCCCGTTGATTTTCTTGAAATACCCCTTTTTGATGATGCTTGCTATGCTTGTGGCCGAGATGCCAATATGAATTATGCTTATGGAGATGAACTTGCTATAGTTCCTTATGTTAAACATGAAATTGTTGCTATTGCACCCACGCATGATAGTCCTATTATCTTTTCAAATTCTCCCGACTACACTATATCAGAGAAGTTTGTGCTTATTAAGGATCATATTGATGGGTTGCCTTTTACCATTGCACATGATAATTTTGATGAATGTGATATGCATGTGCTTGCTGCTCCTACTTGCAATTATTATGAGAGAGGAACTATATCTCCACCTCTCTATGTTTCCAATATGATAAAATTGCAAGAAAATGCTTATACTATGTATTGGCCTTTACTTTGTGTGCATGAATTGTTCTTTTATGACATGCCGATGCATAGGAAGAGAGTTAGACTTCGTTGTTGCATGATATATGTTACTTTGTTCTCACTACTAAATTACAAATCATTGTTAATTAAAATTGGCTTTGATATACCTTGGTATCCGGGTGGATTCATTACTTGAGCATTGTATGCCTAGCTTAATGGCTTTAAAGAAAGCGCTGCCAGGGAGACAACCCAGAAGTTTTAAAGAGTCATTTATTTCTTTTGAGTGCTTTTTATAGTTTAAAAACAAAAAAATAAAGAAGGGAACCCAAAACTTTTCAAAAAGGAAAGTGAAAGTGAGAAAGACAAGCATTGTTGAAGTGGGGGAGCTCCTTGAACTTTGTCCATGCTCACTGAAACTTTGTGAATCTTGATTACAGAAACTTTTCATCAAAAATAATTATCCCCTTGTACAATTCCATTGTATTATAAAAATAATGTGCCAAGGTTTGCCTTTAGGATGTTTACAATGCTTGTTGGTTTGTACGGTGCAGGACAGAAACTTTTGCTGTAGTGCATGATTTTACATTTTTTTACTGGAACGTCAAACGGTTATGACACTTTTTGAACTGTCTTGTTGTACAAATTATTTATTTTTCATAATTTTGGTAGAATTTTTGGGTTACCAGAAGTATGGTGAATGTTCAGATTGCTACAGACTGTTCTGTTTTTGACAGATTCTGTTTTTGATGCATAGTTTGCTTGTTTTGATGAAACTATGAATTTCAATCAGTGGATTAAGCCATGGAAAAGTTATATTACAGTAGCTATAATGCAAAAACAAAATATGAATTGGTTTGCAAAAGTACTTAGAGTAGTGATTTGCTTTATTATACTAATGGATCTTACCGAGTTTTCTGTTGAAGTTTTGTGTGGATGAAGTGTTTGATCGAGAAGGTCTCGATATGAGGAAAAGGAGAGGCAAGAGCTCAAGCTTGGGGATGCCCAAGGCACCCCAAGTAAATATTCAAGGAGACTCAAGCGTCTAAGCTTGGGGATGCCCCGGAAGGCATCCCCTCTTTCTTCAACAAGTATCGGTGTGTTTTCAGATTCGTTTTGTTCATGCAATATGTGCAAGTCTTGGAGCGTCTTTTGCATTTAGTTTTCATTTTTCTTTTATGCACCATGCTGGTATGAGATAGTCCTTGCTTGATTTTTAGAATGCTCATTTCACTTCACTTAAATCTTTTGAGTATGGCTTTATAGAATGCTTCATGTGCTTCACTTTTATCATTTGAAGTTTGGATTGCCTGTTTCTCTTCACATAGAAAACCGCCATTTGTAGAATGCTCTTTTGCTTCACTTATATTTGTCAGAGCACGGGCATATCTTTTGTAGAAAGAATTAAACTCTCTTGCTTCACTTATATCTATTTAGAGAGATGACAGGAATTGGTCATTCACATGGTTAGTCATAAAATCCTACATAAACTTGTAGATTGCTGAATATGATATGTTTGATTCCTTGCAATAGTTTTGCGATATTAAGATGGTGATATTAGAGTCATGCTAGTGGGTAGTTGTGGATTGTAGAAAAACTTGTGCTGAAGTTTGTGATTCCCGTAGCATGCACGTATGGTGAACCGTTATGTAACAAAGTTGGAGCAAGAGGTATTTATTGATTGTCTTCCTTATGAGTGTCGGTCGGGGACGAGCGATGGTATTTTCCTACCAATCTATCCACCTAGGAGCATGCGGGTAGTACTTTGTTTCAATGACTAATAGATTTTTGCAATAAGTATGTGAGTTCTTTATGACTAATGTTGAGTCCATGGATTATACGCACTCTCACCCTTCCATCATTGCTAGCCTCTTCGGTACCGTGCATTGCCCTTTCTCACCTCGAGAGTTGGTGCAAACTTCGCTGGTGCATCCAAACCCCGTGATACGATACGCTCTATCACACATAAGCCTCCTTATATCTTCCTCAAAATAGCCACCATACCTACCTATCATGGCACTTCCATAGCCATTCCAAGATATATTGCCATGCAACTTCCATCATCATCATATACATGACTTGAGCATTCATTGTCATATTTCTTTGCATGATCGTAAGATAGCTAGCATGATGTTTTCATGGCTTGTCTGTTTTTTGATATCATTGCTATGCTAGGTCATTGCACATCCCGGTACACCACCGGAGGCATTCATATAGAGTCATATCTTTGTTCTAGTATTGAGTTGTAATATTGAGTTGTAAGTAAATAAAAGTATGATGATCATCATTATTAGAGCATTGCCCCAGTGAGGAAAGGATGATGGAGACTGATTCCCCCACAAGTCAGGATGAGACTCCGGACTTAATGAAAAAAAAGGCCAAAGAAGCCAAATAAAAAAAGGGGGGCAAAGAAGCCCACAAAAAAAGAAAAAAGAAAAAAAATGAGAGAAAAAGAGAGAAGGGGCAATGTTACTATCCTTTTACCACACTTGTGCTTCAGAGTAGCACCATGTTCTTCATATAGAGAGTCTCTTGAGTTATCACCTTCATATACTAGTGGGAATTTCATTATAGAACTTGGCTTGTATATTCCGATGATGGGCTTCCTCAAATGCCCGAGGTCTTCATGAGCAAGCAAGTTGGATGCACACCCACTTAGTTTCCAGTTTGAACTTTCATACACTTATAGCTCTTAGTGCATCCGTTGCATGGCAATCCCTACTCCTCACATTGACATCAATTGATGGGAATCTCCATAGCCCGTTGATTAGCCGCGTCGATGTGAGAGTTTATCCTTTTTTGTCTTCTGCACATAACCCCCACCACCTATTCCACCTATAGTGCTATATCCATGGCTCACGCTCATGTATTGTGTGAAAGTTGAAAAGGTTTGAGAACATCAAAAGTATGAAACAATTGCTTGGCTTGTCATCAGGGTTGTGCATGATTTGAATATTTTGTGTGATGAAGATGGAGCATACCCAGACTATATGATTCTGTAGGGATAACTTTCTTTGGCCATGTTGTTTTGAAAAGACATGATTGCTTTATTAGTACGCTCAAAGTATTATTGTTTTTATGTCAAATGATATACTATTTCCTTGAATCACTCGTGTATTAATATTCATGCCATGATTAGATTACATGATCAAGATTATGCTAGGTAGCATTCCACATCAAAAATTATCTTTTTACCATTTACCTACTCGAGGACGAGTAGGAATTAAGCTTGGGGATGCTGATACGTCTCCATCGTATCTATAATTTTTTATTGTTCCATGCCAATATTCTACAACTTCCATATACTTTTGGCAAATTTTTATATTATTTTTGGGACTAACATATTGATTCAGTGCCTAGTGCCAGTTCCTGTTTGTTGCATGTTTTATGTTTCGCAAAAACCCCATATCAAACGGAGTCCAAACAGGATAAAAACGGATGGAGATCATTTTTGGAATATTTATGATTTTTGGGAAGAAAACCCAACGCGAGACGGTGCCTGAGGGGGCCACGACGCAGGGGGGGCGCCCCTGATCCTCGTGGGCACCCCGTAAGGTGGTTGCTACTCTTCTTTGGTCGCAAGAAAGCTAATTTTCAAAGAAAAATCTGGGCGAAGGTTTCAATCCAATCGGAGTTACAGCTCTCCGGATAAAACAGAAACGATGAAAGGGCAGAATCTGAGAATGGAGGAAGAGAGAGAGACACAGAGACAGATCCAATCTC
>NC_041381.1:613353483-613470842 GCF_002162155.2 Triticum dicoccoides
ATTATATTTCCTTCCTTGTAACCGACTCCGTGTAAACCCTAGCCCTCTCCGGTGTCTATATAAACCGGAGAGGTTGGTCCTTAGAAGGCCGATCACAATTACAATCATACCATCATAGGCTAGCTCCTAGGGTTTAGCCTCTACGATCTCGTGGTAGATCTACTCTTGTACTACTCCTATCTTCAATATTAATCAAGCAGGAAGTAGTGTTTTACCTCCATCGAGAGGGCCCGAACCTGGGTAAACATTGTGTCCCTTGCTTCCTGTTACCATCAGCCTAAGACGCACAGATCCGGACCCCCTACCCGAGATCCGCCTGTTTTGACACCGACATTGGTGCTTTCATTGAGAGTTCCTCTGTGTCGTCGCTTCGAGGCTTGATGGCACCTTCAATCGTCAACAACACGGTCCAGGGCGAGACTTTTCTCCCCGGACAGATCTTTGTGTTCGGCGACTTCGCACTGCGGGCCAATTCGCTTGGCCATCTGGAGCAGATCGATAGCTACGCCCCCGGCCACTAGGTCAGGTTCAGAAACCTGAACTACACAGCCGATATCCACGTAGACTTGATCTTCGGCGGCATCTGGCCTGTGCCAGGAGCGCCGGACAGTCACGACGAGCACGGCCTAGACTTGTTGTCGGACAATGCTCGGGATATCACCCCTGCAGTGGCCCCGGACCTAAATCCGGAGCAGACTGCGTGACCCAAGGACGGGTGGATGGACCCCGCTCTGCAGGCCGCACACTCATCGGCGATAGAGCCGAACCCAATCCTCACCCCTAGGGACGCCTGTGATTCCGTACCCCCGGACTCGTATCCGGTTGTAGGTTCCAGTTCACGCGCTCTCGAGCCCGCCGAGCCTGGCTGGGCTCCGGTTATGGAGTTCACCATTGCGGACATCTTCCAGTACTCGCCCTTTGGCGACATGCTGAACTCATTAAAGTCTCTTTCTTTGTCAGGAGGCTCTCGGCCGAACTATGTCCGGCTCAGGTGGGAAGCTAGCGACGAAGGAATTTGTTGCCCACCCACCACCCACTTCATAGCCACGGTCGATGATTTGACCGACGTGCTTGACTTCGACTCCGAAGACATCGACGATATGGACGACGATGCAGGAGAAGTACAGGAGCCACCGCTCACAGGGCGGTGGACAGCCACCTCTTCATACGATATATATATATATATATATATATATATATATATATATATATATATATATGGTGGACACTCCGAAGGAAACCAATGGCGACGAGGCAACGGAGGATAACCCCTCAGGGAGAAAAGCATAGCATGGGCGCCGTCGGCGCCACTCCAAGCCCCACCACAGCAATACCGGCCCCGGAGATGAAAGCAATCCAGATGGTGCTGAAGAGGAATACAACCCTGACCAGCCCACCTTCGAGCAGGCCGAACAGGAAGATGAGCAGGTCAGCTCAGACGAACAGGTGACCAACAGATATCCGGAGGAGGACAATTATATGCCCCCCTCCGAAGACGAGATTAGCCTCGATGACGACGAGTTCGGCGTACCCAAGGATCCCGTGCAGCAGGAGCGCTTCAAGCGCTGGCTTATTGCCACCGTGAGGACCCTGAAGAAGAAGCAACAGCAACTCCAGGCTAATCAAGACCTACTCACAGATAGATGGACTAAAGTCCTGGCAGCCGAGGAATACGGACTCGAGCGCCAAACGGCTGACCGGCCACCCCGTGGTCGGGATAAAATGGGATATGAGCCCGAATACCAGCCCGCACCCCCACGCCAATACACTACGGCCCGGGGCAACAGGCAAGACCTGCAAGACATACTGGAAAACAAAGCAGGACAGCCAAGATCGATCTACGGATCGCGGGGGCATGCCCCAGCGCGCGACGATGACCGTCACGCCGGACACATTATTAACAAGTCCGGCCGGGCCGAATACAGCAACCCAGACCAATCCGAACTGCATAGCCACATAGCCCAGCACAGAGGCGCCGCACACCCCGTCTGCTTCACTGACAAAGTGATGGATCATGAATTCCCAGAAGGGTTCAAACCCGTAAACATCAAATCATATGATGGCACAACAGACCCTGCAGTATGGATCGAAGATTTTCTTCTCCACATTCACATGGCCCGCGGAGACGATCTACATGCCATTAAGTATCATCCCCTTAAGCTCAAGATGCCAGGCCCACGTGGGGTCATAACAGTCAACGGAAACATGGACCGCTCTCTCCGTACAGAAGAGCATACTGCAGCCCTCGCGGCAGAAGTACAATGCGGCCTCCTCCGGCAAACCACCAATCTGGCGACGACAACCTCAAGCACCGTCAAGCGAGTCCGGAGCACCCCGCAACAGGATCACCAGGCACGCCAAGAGCGCGACTAGAAGTCCGGCCTCCGCTCAAATCCCATCAAAGCAGCATTCGCGCCACGCGTACACAATTACACACTCAAAATACCATGGGCACAGGCGGAGGCGCAGCAGTGGCTCAGTCAACAGTGCGGTATCACCGCAACATACCTTCATAACCTTTCCTTTTACCTTTCTGGACATTGCTTTAGTGCAGCCTCTTCAGAAGAGCCAGATTGACGGACTTACATAGGAGAAAAACAAGGAGGCAACAGGCTTTGTGCACAGAAGGAAAGACCCAGGTGGAATCTATTTACGATCGTTATACCTGTTTTATCTATCTGTACATGGCTTGCCCCTGGATAGGATATGTCAAATAGTCCTATTTATCTCCGCTTAATGCATTCATTGTAAACATACGCTTAAACGTATTATTCATCAATGGGAGATCATATATAGTGTCAGCTTATTATTCTTATTTGAGAATTTTTTTCTTACAAATGTTTTATATTGCATCCGTACACCTTGGTACGTTCAGTTTGCCAGGGGCTTCTTATGGTGCCCCATAATACGGCAAGACAAGTCCGAACACTTTCAACAGTGCGGCACCCCGAACTTATAGCACTATATGCATCAGCTCTGAATCATATCTTGGGTCTACAGTTGGGTGAGCCTGGCTCCCTTGTTTTGGTACCTTACATTCCGTTATATCGGCTAAGTTAGCGCAGGGAGAACTACTGCGATTGTGTCTCGGTTCTTCCGGACGAGCACCTCAGTAGAGAAAGCCAAAAACTGACCGGCATGATGTGGCGAGAGCTAGTCGCTGTTCGAGAGGTCTTAAAATCCTTAAAGATTTTTCCGCTTTAGGCGATAAATCAGCTTCGTCCGATCTAGGCGTATATAGCGCCCCAATTCGGCCTTCTGGATTCTAGGGGCTTCGTCGAAATTTAAAATTGTAGACTTCTGTGGCTAAGTGAAAGTTATAAAGCCGCATAGTCCGATTGCCTTGTTCGCTGTGCCGGACACCTCCTTAAGGGACCAAACATTTGGATAAAGAGTGTCTGGGTTTTCCACGAACACCCCAGTACTAGTTGCATGGGGGCGGAAGCCGACGACTGGCCTACTTTCAGAATTTTATAAACAGCCGCACAGAAGGTAATATTTTAAATCAAAAAGTGCTACATAGCGCAAGTAACTTTGTCCTTATATTACAAACATGATAGAAGTGAATTCGTTCTAAAATTGTGTCCCTGGTACATTCATCGGCCACGAGACGAGCGCCCTTCATAACTCCTTCATAATATTTCTCGGGATAGCGATGCGCCTTGCCCTCCGGCGGCCCGTCCTTCACCAGCTTCTCCGCATCCAGCTTGCCCCAATGCACCTTCGCACGGGCAAAGGCCCGGCGGGCACCCTCAATGCAAACGGATCGTTTGATCCCTTCAAGCTGTGGACAGGCATTCACCATCCGCTTGATCCGGCCGAAGTAGTTGGTGGGAAGGGGCTCACCAGGCCACATCCGGACTATGAAATCCTTCATAGCCACTTCGGCCGCCCTATGGAGTTCAACCAACTGCTTCAGTTGGTCACTCAGAGGCGTTGGATGTTTGGCCCAGCATACTGGGACCAGAACAGCTTCTCTGTTGAGCTCCCCTCCTGGGCACAGTAGAACTCCGCGGCATCTGATACGCTGCATGGCAGATCTGCGAATGCCCCTGGAGAGCTCCGAACTCGGGTAAGTAAAAGAAACGCCTCCTCCACATGTTTGCTTTGCATAAAGAATTTCTTACCCGCCGCTACCTTTTTGGCCTCCTGGATTTCCTGTTGTGCCTTCTCGGCTTCGGCCTTGGCGTCTTTTATACTTGCAAGGGCCTTCACAAGCTCGGCCTCTTTCGCCTTAAGCTCATGCTCCATGGACTCGAACTTTTTGCCGAGCTCCTGGAGCTCTTGTTATACCTCGCCCACTTTAGCATCTTGCTTTTCGCGCTCCTTGCATTCCAAGGCCACCATGTGTTCGGCCTCGGATAGCGCTTTCTTCAGATACGCCACTTCGGTGGCGGCCCCTGTTACAAAATCATGACACTTCATTGTTAGAATAACCAATTTTATCTATCCTTCATTATATGAGAGCGGGGCTCTTCGAGCTGCCTCCTCGTGAGGTCGAGCTCTCCCTACGCCTGCTCCAGGTCCTGTTTTAGTCCGGCGATCTCGGACGTACGGACAGCAGCGGCAAGCAGCACAGCCTGCTTATTCACATTCAAACTTATTGTTAGACTCCTGCGGATTATAATTGACCCTCTGTTTGGTCTTTCTTTCCGAACACCAAACAGAGTATCAGGGGCTACTACCTATCGGGTGGTAATTTCACACATTTTTATTACTTGCCTCAAAGCCTGTTAGGAGGTTGGTGCAAGCTTCGGTTAGTCCGCTCTTGGCGGACAAAACCTTCTGAATCACCACACTCATAAGAGTACGGTGCTCTTCATCCATGGAAGCGCCGCGAAGCGCTTCCAGCAGACAATCCAACGCCTCGGGCATAGCAGAAGTCCTCGGCACAGACGGCTCGCCCTCCTTAACGAGGGGCTGCCCGCCTGAGTCCGGAACCATGGGAGGTTCTGGAACAGTGTTCGGCTGAGAGTCCGGATTACTGCGGCTCTCATCAACATGATCCGCGGGGATCTTGAACCCCGTGTGTCCGACGTACGGAATGCCGCCTTGGGGCACCTCTAGAGCCACCTCCCCCCGCTGTGGGAGCCTTTGGGACAACACCTCTGTGTCATCTGCAGGCTGAGGAGTAGTGGCCGTCTGGAGTGAGTTCATCGCCGAATCGCTCAAGGACCCATCCGAAGACGACACCTCGGGATGGACCCTGGCCGGACTACATACAAGTTCAGCATTATAACAAAACTATGAAGCAAAATTACGATAGAGTGTGGATACTTACGATCGTACTAAGGGCTTCTTCCTGGGCAGCCACCCCTCCTCGCTATCGGCGGCGGTGGTGGAGTAGTCCGGAAGGGACACCTTTCCCTTCTTGGACGTCCCAGCCTCCCACTCCGGGGCGGCCTTCCTCTTTTTCTCCCCCCCAATACGGGGAGGTGGAGTTTCTTCTTGTTTTCCCCCGCCTCCACGGGAGGAATCTGCCTCGTCGTCATCGGACGACGAGGGTATGACGGCCTTGCACCGGGGGCCTCTCCTGGCCCCCTGGTCTACCCTCTCAGGCCCCCCGTCCTCTCCGGATGGGGCGGCCTCCTCTTCTTCTTCTTCTTCCCCTTCGGGGGAGGAGTGTGCCTCGTCGCCTTCAAATGAGGCCTCTGCTACGACTTTACACCGAAGACCCTTCCTGGTCCCCGGGGCCTTCTTCTCGGCCTTTTTCTCGGGTGCCTTGTAGGGCGCCAGAACCAGCATCTCCGTCAGGAGGGCATTGGCTGTACCTTCGGGCAGTGGAGCCGGATAGTCGATCTGCTCCGCTATCTCCACATAATTCTGATCAAATATGCACAATTACTTAAAGACTCCCCCACGAATACATTAAACTGAATCCGGTGGTAGTCAGAAAACTCACCGGACGAGGAAGCTGTGCGGCGTGAAGTCCACGGTCCTCAGATATGGGAGGAGGTACTTCGGAGGACTTGAACAGTGCCTTCCACGCATCTTTGTGCTTCATGCCATAGAGCTTTCGAAGCGTCTGGTGTTCGGACAGAACGAACTCCCGCAGATTAAACACCTGCCTTTGGCATGGAAGAATCCGGCGAACGAGCATGACCTGGATCACGTTGACAAGCTTGATGTTCTTGTCCTTAATATTCTTGATACAGTTTTTGAGTCCGGTCAGCTCCGCAGGTTCGCCCCAGGCCAGGCCCTTCTTTTCCCAGGAAGTGAGCCGCGTGGGGGTTCCGGATCGGAATTCGGGGGTCGCCGCCCAATTGGCGTCACGCGGCTCGGTGATGTAGAACCACCCCGATTGCCACCCTTTTATGGTCTCCGCGAAGGAGCCGTCAAGCCAGGTAACGTTAGGCATCTTGCCCACCATGGCCCCTCCGCACTCCGCTTGTTGGCCACTCATGATCTTCGGCTTCACGCTGAAGATTTGCAGCCACAAGCCAAAGTGAGGCTGGATGCGGAGGAAGGCCTCGCACACGATGATGAACGTCGAGATATTGAGGAAGGAGTTGCGGGGAAGATCATGAAAATCTATCGCATAGTAATACATGACTCCGCGAACGAATGGGTGAAGGGGAAACCCGAGCCCGCGGACAAAATGGGGAAGGAACACGACTCTCTCGTAAGGCTCCAAAGTAGGGACAACCTGTCCCGCCGGTGGGAGACGGTGGCCAATCTTCTTGGCCAGATACCCACCTTCCCGGAGCTTCTTAATATCCTTCTCCCGGACGGTAGAGGCCATCCATCTGCCTCCTGCTCCGGATCTGGACATCTTTGGAAAACCTCTCTTCAATGGAAAAGAAGAGTGCTTGGGCGTTAGGGCTCGAGCAGAGGGGAGTGAGCTAGTGGAAGGAGAAGGCGTGGGTAAAGAGGAAGAGACCTTATCTCTTTATAGAGATGGTAAAAGCTTTTTGCGCCTCCCCACTTGCCTGGTGGAACCCACCCACCTCCCACTCGCCGCGATTAGCGGTGTGGTTGGATTACCCATACCCATATAGATGAGAATCCCGTAATAAGGGGACATGATCTATGCTTCGACAAGACGTGTCAAAGAAACCGCCTTGCAATATGCGTTGTGGCTGGTTGAAGGAAAACGGTTCGAGTAATGACCCTACCATAATGACATGTTACGTCTAAAAAGTTGTCGGCGGAGTACATTTGTGAAGTATTGTTCTCTCTACGGTGATATATGAAGATCATTTTGCAGATCTGGACACGGTCTACGTGTTCGATAATTACCTTGGAGTATTCGGAGAAGGAACCCGCCTTGCAATGCCGAAGACAAGACTGCGCGCCGGACTCATCGTCATTGAAGCCTGGTTCAGGGGCTACTGAGGGAGTCCTGGATTAGGGGGTATCCGGACAGCCGGACTATATACATCGTCTGGACTATTGGGGCGTGAAGATACAAGACTCAAGACTTCGTCCTGTGTCCAGATGGGACTCTCCTTTGCGTGGAAGGCAAGCTTGGCGTTCCGGATATTATATTTCCTTCCTTGTAACCGACTCCGTGTAAACTCTAGCCCTCTCTGGTGTCTATATAAACCGGAGAGGTTGGTCCTTAGAAGGCCGATCACAATTACAATCATACCATCATAGGCTAGCTCCTAGGGTTTAGCCTCTAAGATATCGTGGTAGATCTACTCTTGTACTACTCATATCTTCAATATTAATCAAGCAGGAACTAGGGTTTTACCTCCATCGAGAGGGCCCGAACCTGGGTAAACATTGTGTCCCTTGCTTCCTGTTACCATTAGCCTAAGACACACAGATCGGGACCCCCTACCCGAGATCTGCCGGTTTTGACACCGACAATGGGAGCCAAGGACCAGAGGGGAAACCCTTCTCCCATCTAGGGAGAAGGTCAAGGAAGAAGAAGAAGAAGAAGAAGAAGAAGAAGGGGGGCTCTCTCCCCCTTGCTTCCGATGGCGCCAGAACACCGCCAGGGCCATCATCATCACCGCGATCTACACCAACAACTTCACCTCCTTCATCACCAACTCTTCCCTCCTCTATGCAGCGATGTAACCCCTCTTTTACCCGCTGTAATCTCTACTTAAACATGGTACTCAACGCTATATATCATTTCCCAATGATGTATGGCTATCCTATTATGTTTGAGTAGATCCGTTTTGTCCTATGGGTTAATTGATGATCGTGATTTGTTTGAGTTGCATGTTTTATTATTGGTGTTGTCCTATTGTTCCCTCCGTGTCGCGCAAGCGTGAGGGATTCCCGCTGTAGGATGTTGCAATACGTTCATGATTCACTTATAGTAGGTTGCTTGAGTGACAGAAGCATAAACCCGAGTAAGGGGGTTGTTGCGTATGGGATAAAGGGGACTTGATGCTTTAATGCTCTGTTTGGGTTTTACCTTAATGATCTTTAGTAGTTGCGGATGCTTGCTAGAGTTCCAATCATAAGTGCATATGATCTAAGAAGAGAAATTATGTTAGCTTATGCCTCTCCCTCAAATAAAATTGCAATAGCGATTACCGGTCTAGTTATCGATTGCCTAGGGACAAATAACTTTCTCGTGACAAAAAGCTCTCTACTAAAACTAACTTAGTTGTGTCTTCTTATAAACAGCCCCTGCTTTTTATTTACGTGCTCTTCATTATCTTGCAAACCTATCCAACAACACCCACAAAGTACTTCTAGTTTCATACTTGTTCTAGATAAAGCGAACGCTAAGCGTGCGTAGAGTTGTATCGGTGGTTGATAGAACTTGAGGTAATATTTGTTCTGCCATTAGCTCCTCATTGGGTTCGACACTCTTACTTATCGAAAGAGGCTACAATTGATCCCCTACACTTGTGGGTTATCAACTCATATTCCCTGAAAACATCCGGGAGCACCATAGATCGGGAGTTTAGCCGCTGCAAGCCTGTGTAGCCACCAAAAACCTCTCGGGAGACTGTTCCAGCACCCTGCCGGAGGGGGGATCCCTCACCGGTGGCCATCTTCATCATACCGGCGCTCTCCATGACAAGGAGGGAGTAGTTCACCCTCGGGGCTGAAGGTATGTACCAGTAGCTATGTGTTTGATCTCTCTCTCTCTCTCTCTCTCTCTCTCTCTCTCGTGTTCTTGATTTGGCACGATCTTGATGTACCGCGAGCTTTGCTATTATAGTTGGATCTTATGATGTTTCTCCCCCTCTACTCTCTTGTAATGGAATGAATTTTCCCTTTGAAGTTATCTTATCGGATTGAGTCTTTAAGGATTTGAGAACACTTGATGTATGTATTGCATGTGCTTATCTGTGGTGACAATGGGATATCACGTGATCTACTTGATGTATGTTTTGGTGATCAACTTGCGGGTTCAGTGACCTTGTGAACTTATGCATAGGGGTTGCACACCTTTTCGTCTTGACTCTCCGGTAGAAACTTTGGGGCACTCTTTGAAGTTCTTTGTGTTGGTTGAATAGATGAATCTGAGATTGTGTGATGCATATCGTATAATCATACCCACGGATACTTGAGGTGACATTGGAGTATCTAGGTGACATTAGGGTTTTGGTTGATTTGTGTCTTAAGGTGTTAATCGAGTACGAACTCTAGGATAGATCGAACGGAAAGAATAGCTTCGTGTTATTTTACTACAGACTCTTGAATAGATCGATCACAAAGGATAACTTTGAGATGGTTTCGTACCATACAATAATCTCTTCGTTTGTTCTCCGCTATTAGTGACTTTGGAGTGAATCTTTGTTGCATGTTGAGGGATAGTTATATGATCCAGTTATGTTATTATTGTTGAGAGAACTTGCACTAGTGAAAGTATGAACCCTAGGCCTTGTTTCAACGCATTGCAATACCGTTTATGCTCACTTTTACCACTTGCTACCTTGCTGTTTTTATATTCATATTATAAAAACCTATATCTACCATCCATATTGCACTTGTATCACCATCTCTTTGCCGAACTAGTGCACCTATACAATTTACCATTGTATTGGGTGTGTTGGGGACACAATAGACTCTTTGTTATTTGGTTGCAGGGTTGCTTGAGAGAGACCATCTTCATCCTACGCCTCCCATGGATTGATAAACCTTAGGTCATCCACTTGAGGGAAATTTGCTACTGTCCTACAAACCTCTGCACTTGGAGGCCCAACAACGTCTACAAGAAGAAGGTTGTGTATTAGACATCAAGCTCTTTTCTGGCGTCGTTGCCAGGGAGGTGAGTGCTTGAAGGTATATCGTTAGATCTTGCAATCGAATATTTTAGTTTCTTGTTTTATTACTAGTTTAGTTTATAAAACAAAACTACAAAAAAATGGAATTGAGGGTGCCTCATATGCTTCATCTTTTTAATGTCTTCCGTGAAAATAAGGATTCCGATATTTGTGCTCAATTACTAGAGGAAGAGTGCATTAAAATGTTTGGCACTAAATATTTGAATGATGAGCATGATTGAAATGTTGTTAGTATGAATTCCTTGAATATCCATTATGCTAATGATATACAAAGCCACAAGCTTGGGGATGCTATGTTTGATGAAGATGATATTTTTTGTCCCCCAAGTTTTGATGAGCAAATTTATTTTCATGATAGCATGCCTCCTATTTATGATGATTATAGTGATGAAAGTGGGTTTGGAAGAGTGTCAACTTTAGGAAGTAATGATCCCACTATTTTGGAGGATGTTGAATATTATTATGATAATTATGAAAGTGGATTTGGAGAGGTCATGACTTTATTTAGTGATGAATCCACTATTTCGGAAGAGGTTCCAATTGATTATGAGAACAAAGTTGCTATCTATGATGATTATTGTGATGGCTTGTATGCTATTAAGAATAATGATAACCATGAAACTTGTCATCATGATTTTAGTTTTCAATTGGATTATGCCTCACATGATAATTATTTTTGTTGAGTTTGCTCCCATTACTATTCATGAGAAGAAATTTGCTTATGTGGAGAGTAGTAAATTTTCTATGCTTGTAGATAATGAAAAGAATGCTTTATGTGATGGTTATATTGTTGGATTCATTCATGATGCTAATGAAAATTATTATGAGGGAGTAACATATGCTTGTAGGAATTGCAATAATATCAAGTTTCCTCTCTATGTGTTGAAAATCTTGAAGCTATGCTTGTTTTGCTTTCCTCTGCTAGTTGATTCTTGCCATAAGTTGTTTTCTCACAAAATACCTATGCATAGGAAGTGGGTTAGGCTTAAATGTTTTAGTCATATTCTTCATGATGCTCCCGTTATGTTTCAATTCTTATCTTTTATGTGAGCATCATTGAAATCATCATGCCTAGCTAAAAGGCATTAAAGAAAAGCGCTTGTTGGGAGACAACCCAATATTACCCCTACTGTTTTTGTGTGTTCACATGATTAAGCTACTGTAGTAATCATGTTTTATAGCTTTTGTTTCAATAAAGTGCCAAGTAGAACCTTTGGGAAGACTTGGGTGAAAGTTAATGTGATCTTTCTGTAAAAAAACAGAAACTTTGCCCTCGCGAGATTAGCTGCCATTTTTTACTGGAGAGCGATTTTAAGTTTATTATTTTTTAATAAGATTAATAGACAAATTCCTCACGTCCACCAATTTATTTCAGAATTTTTTGAGTTACATAAGTATTCGAAAGTTACAGATTACTACATACTGTTCTGTTTTTGACAGATTCTGTTTTCTATGTGTTGTTTGCTTATTTTGATGAATCTATGAGTAGTATCGGAGGGTATGAACCATAGAGTAGTTGGAATACAGTATATATTACACCAATATGAATTTAGAATGAGTTCACAATAGTAACTAAGTGGTGGTTTTATTTTCTTATACTAATGGAGCTTACGAGTTTTCGGTTGAGTTTTGTATTGTGAAGTTTTCAAGTTTTGGGTAAAGAGTCGATGGACTATGGAATAAGGAGTGGCAAGAGCCTAAGCTTGGGGATGCCCAAGGCATCCCAAGGTAATATTCAAGGACAACCAAGATCCTAAGCTTGGGGATGCCCCGGAAGGCATCCCCTCTTTCGTCTTCATTCATCGGTAACTTTACTTGGAGCAATATTTTTATTCACCACATGATATGTGTTTTGCTTGGAGCGTCAATCTATTTTATTTTGTTTTGCTTGCTGTTTGAATAATATCCCAAAATCTTAAATTCTTAAATGTTAGATAGTCTTCATATAGTTGCATAATTATTCGACTACTCATTGATCTTCACCTATATCTTTCGGAGTAGTTTGTCATTTGCTCTAGTGCTTCACTTATATCTTTGGGATATTTAAATTAGTGCCCCTGGTTCCATAGTTGTGCTCACTTTTCCCCATGCTCCAAACGTTTGCTCACTTTTCCCCTCTTCCTTAGCTGAAACTCTCACAAATGCTCATAGAGGGCATTTGCCGTCTTGACCGTCCATTGACCGTTAATTGTTGATGAGTGGGGCCGAGTCTTCATCTGACTGTTGCTTGCTGACGGGTGGGACCGCAAGGAGACACGTATTGGGCAGCTTGTCTGAATCTGAAACAGATCTAGACAGGCCGCACTGCACCGTGCTGCCCCGCCCCCTCCGCCGGCGTCGTGCCGTGTCCACCGCAGTTGTTTCCTCCACCCTATGCCCTATTCCATTCGTCGGCGACGCCGCGTTCCGCCAGATATAGCCCACCTCCCCATCTGGGATTACATAGCGATGTTGAGTGAGGACGCCCGGAATGCAGTCGACCGTGGAGAGGTGGGTCGAATCCGCGGCAGATAATTCATGGCTTAAACCTGGGTAAGCATTGTTTCCTCTTGAATTGACGTTCTAAGTCGTATTATAGGCCGTATTTGACTTCTGTTTGCTTGAATCGTTCGAATTTGTGCTCGATTTTACCCGGCTAACTGAAGCCTTTGTTTCCTTCCCCCAACAAAATAGGATTGATCCCGCGCTGGCTTTCCGGCTGGCGATTAGAATGGAAACTAGTGTGCTGCGTGGTACTAAACCGCATTTGATTTCATCATTTTTCTGTCCCAAAGTGGTAGAAACCAGCATATCTTTCAAAGATTTGCGAGCTGAGCTCTGAAACACCTATCCCTGGAGTGATGCCGATGTTGTTAAACTGAATTACTTCAGCAGTGACAAGCAAAGATTTCTCCAACTAACTTGCGACGATCATATGTCGTTGCTTTTTGCTGGGATTGTTGGCTGCCGATTCGGTAAACTCCAAATCGATGTGCTTCAGCCACGTGCAGAACGGGCGAAGGGGAAGGGAGTTCAGACATCATCTGTCTGTGCTAATAGCCAGCACCCCGGCACTCCTTGTAGGTCGACACCAAGTAAAGCAAGTGGTTCATGGAGCCACAACATGCCTGCTGCCAATTCTGGTTCCGATCCAGCTGCTGCTTCTCGTGTACCTTCTGCAGTTGGTGTAGAAGAAGATGCAGAACCTGACGAGGCAGTGCCTACAAATGATGATGAAGACGAGATGATGTTTCCTGAACTGGTCGATGTAGCCAGTCAGCAAGCAGTGGATGACAAATATATGGAGGAGCCCATCAGCCAAGCTAGGTTTGATGACACTGACGATAAAGAGAAGGTGGAGAACATGGACAGCTTAATCGAGGATGAATACGATGGTGATGACATGCCAACAATTGAGTGGAACAGGGAAAAACCTGAGCTTAGTGTAGGTACCATTTTCCAATCAATGGTGGAATGTCGGAATGCAGTGACAACATGGTGCATTATATCTGAAAACACCTATAAGATTAAAAGGAGTGAGCCAGCAAGGTTCACAGTTTTTTGTCCATATCCTAGGTGTAGGTGGAAGTTGCATACATCTCGTATGAGAAAGAGCAAATATATTCAGGTAATCCAAGTTCAGTTAGTAATTTAGTTTCTTATCGTTGAGTAAGGTTTCTTAACTGTTCTTTACCCTTTTATTTTGTTTCAGATAAATAAAAACCCACACAAGCGCACCTGTCCACCTATAGGGGGGAGGCCAAAACCAAGCTAGCAAAAACTAGGTGGGTGGCAGATGCTA
The DNA here is from genome assembly GCF_002162155.2 of Triticum dicoccoides. Lineage (NCBI taxonomy): Eukaryota > Viridiplantae > Streptophyta > Magnoliopsida > Poales > Poaceae > Triticum > Triticum dicoccoides. The sequence continues at coordinate 613,367,467 of NC_041381.1, forward strand.
TATTGGATTGGCTGAGAGAAGAACCTAGACTTGGTCCAACAGCACTCCATGGGAAGCTTTTTGAGAAGTACAAGATAGAAATTCCTTACATGAGAATTTTCAATGCTAGGGAAAAGGCTCTTGACAGAATTAATGGTCAATGGAATGACAGTTTTCAGCTGCTTTACACTTTCAAAGCTGAAGTGGAGATGGCAAGTCCAGGGAGTGTTGTAGAGATTGACAAGCATACAGTCCCATTCAAAATAAAAGGGAAGTCATTTCAGAAGGAGTGCTTCAGAAGGGATTTTGTTTGTTTCAAGGCTTGCTGGCAGGGGTTTCTAGATGGTTGCAGGCCCTATTTGGCTGTAGATGCTACACATTTGACTGGAAGATGGAGAGGACAGCTAGTAGCAGCTTCTGTAGTTGATGGACACAACTGGCTATTCCCAGTTGCATTTGGTGTGGTGGAGGCAGAGTCTGAGGAAAGTTGGGTCTGGTTTCTGCAGCAGTTGCGCAACATTATAGGCACACCCCACAGGTTTAGCTATACACACAGATGCTTGCAAGGGTTTAGAGAGTGCAGTGGAAATTGTATTCCCTGGAGTGGAGCATAGGGAATGTATGCGACACCTGGCGCATAATTTCAAAAAGAAGTTCAAAGGTAAAGTTTATGATGAGAACTTATGGCCAGCATCATACACATGCAACAAAAGGAAGCATGAACACCATTTGAGAGTGTTGTATGCTCAAAATCCTCTTGTGAAGGAGTACATGGATGCACATCATGGCAAGGTGTGGTCAAGAAGCAAATTCAACGAAATCTGCAAAGTAGATTATGTGACCAGTAACCTTGCAGAATGCTTCAATTCAAAGTTCAAGTCAGTGAAAGGGCTCTTGTTGTGGCAAGCATTTGACAAGATGAGGCAAATGATCATGATAAAGATGGCTCTTCGCAAAAGAATTGCAGAAACACAATATGTTGGTCATCAAATGCTCCCGTCACTGATTAAGGCATTGCACTTGAAGGCAAGAGGACTAAAGATGAAATGTATTCGATCTAGTACATATGAGGGAGAGGTTACCTATACTGACACTAAAAATAGGGTATGGAGGTATCCTGTGAACCTAAGTACTAGAGAATGTACTTGTAGGCAATGGCAGATCCGTGGGAAGCCATGCATACATGCCCTACATCTGATGACCGTTATCGGGGGTGCAGATGGTGAAGTTGATCAATATTGCTCTGAGTATTTCTCTGTTGTCAAATTTATGGATGCTTATGCTGACAATGTGCCTGCACTATTGGGGAAAGATCAATGGAACATAGCATCCAGGGTTCAAACTCCACGCTCCTGTCATTACTAGACCACCAGGAAGACCAAGGAACCAGAGGATTAGAGCAGGTGAGGAGGGTCATCTACCAAAGAAGCGTGCTTGCAAAAAATGTGGAGTTTGGGGCATATTGCTAGGCTTTGTACCAATGCAGTGGATGCATCATTTGGAGAGGAGGAAAGATGGATAGCAGCCAATGCTGAGGAGAATGCAGCAGCAATGGCGACTGAAGATGCAGTGGAGAATGTAGCAGCAAATGAAGCAGTGGAGAATGCAGCAGCAAATGAAGCATCTTGGTATGTGTTTGCACCCTTTGTAGAATGCAGCTACCCTTTTGTTTGCATTTGTTCTCTTTTTTGCCTATGGCTTATAATTTTATTTACCAGCTCTAGGGAGAAAAGGCCAAGAGATGAAGAAGCAGAAGATTTTGAAACCATGGCCTTTGATGGTTTTGATTCTATAAGAGAGGAAGAGGAGGGCATAATTTTTCCAATTGTGCCTTTAAAGATTATTGAACCCATAGATGACCGTCAAATGGTCGTCAAGTGCTCGGCGAGTGCAACTACTCCATCGGCACCTCCACGAGGAAAACCCCAAGTAAAGCCCAAGATCAAAAGGAACAAGAGTCTGAAAGAAAAGAGCATCTCAACTAGGGAAACCAGGAGCAAGACGGTGAAGCCAGCTGCAAACACAAGGAGCAAGTCGAAAATTTGAATTAAGTTGTTGGGAAATGTTTGTGTTGTCAATTTGAGGGCGAGTGGATCGCTTAAAACTTGGTAGATTTGTATTAAGATGTTGGCATCTTAAAACTTGGTAGATTTGAGCTACTGTGAAAACTTATCAGTTGTAATAATGTTGCTTCTACTTTGGTTTCTTATTTGAGTCAAATTCAAATTTCCATCAAAATTTGAATTTAAATCAATATTTGAATTTGGGCCAAAATTTGGATTCGAGTCAAAGTTGAAGTTGAACATTGGAGGTTCATTGCTCTATGCGGTGTATTTGATCGAGCATTTGAAGTCCAATATTCGTAGGTGAACAGTCCGAATGAGAAATGTACTAGAAACGAGCTCGAAAGCTAGGGTAAACAGCCCTATTTGAAATCAAGTTTTTTTTAACCTTGCCTAAATGAGGCATATATGTTTTTATTAACACTTGTTCCATATATATAGGGTAAAAATGAAGTCTCAATATTTATTGATTAATATTCATATTACTACATTTTTTGAAAAAATATGCTTTTATTTCAAAACCGTCAAATAACATGTTTTAGATATGAAAATGAAAAAGTAAGTTCAGATCCTTCTTACTCACTCCAAAATGAAGCTATGGAGATTTTTCTGATTTTTTTCAATTATTTTGATTTTTTTTCAAACCCTAAACCCTCTCTCCCTATTCTACGAACTCTGAAAATGTTCATAGGTGATAGCTCATTTGTGTGAAGACTTTTTTCATGAAAATGACCTACACCAAGTTTATATTTTTTTTCTCATGACCTTGTCACATATGACGGCTATGTGCACAAGAATTACAACGTTTTGATTTTTTTTTGAATTTTTTAAAAACATTTGAACTTGATTTCGACAAATCACTTCAAAAAATGATTTTTCAAAAAAACGCCCCTATACCGAGTTTATTTTTTTTATGGTAACCAGGTCTCATAAATGGACGAACTACGTTTGTTTTATATTTTTGCAATTTTTTCTAATTTAGTTATGGCCATTTGAAATCTGGTCAAACCCTAATAACCCCGTTGACTCGCTCATAACCCCGCAGAAATGCTCCAAACCCTAGCATCGAACGTGCGCCATCGGATCCTACCAAGCGCCAAACACCACCCGTGAGATGTGGGGCAGGCATGCGCGATCCGCGTGATGCATCCTGATTGGCTACTGCACTGTCCTTCTCGGGTTTTTTACGATCTGCCCCACTTTACATATGAAATTGTATTTTTCGCACATGACCACCACATGTCAGTGTTAAGAGTTGGTTCAAATATTCAAACTACAAAATACAATGTGGCAAATCGTCAATATAGCTTCCCCTTCTCCTCTTCTCCATTTGACAGACAAAGGCATCGAGCAGATCAAGCAATTCCTCTGTTTCTTTCCCCATCTTCTCGTTCTTCTTCCTCTCGAGCAGTTCCTCTGTTTCTTCCTCTCGGGCGATATGTCAACCTCCTGGTCAGCCCCCCGTTCCACGTGGCCGGTGTATGGTCCAGTGCCTATGACTCGATGCACTGACTGCCCACGGACTGCACCACTGAAGCGGTTGACTTCGAAGGAGGAGAAAAATGGGAACTTTGGGCACAAGTTCGTCAAATGCGAGAGCAAGCTGGAGGGGCAGGTTAGATCTGAGTTTTCCTCGCATCCTTTATCTCTAATTTCTCAAAAAATATGTCAGATTTGGATTTAGGTTACATGATTTCGTTTTATGATCGTGAAGAAATGCCACCATTTCGAGTGGATGGATGATTACATCCAAAGGCTTCAAGGGTTGGGCTTGCTGGATTCGGGGGGGAATGCAATCCGCAAGTCTAATCTGCCCCATAACAGTGCCGCTTCGGCAGCAGCAGCGCGTCCGGAATACCCGATGGTGGTAGATGTCGAACTGAAGACGGAATTGAAGAAGATGAACAAGAACTTCAAGGAGCTTATTGAGTTGAAGAAGCAATCCAATCTGATAGCTTTAGGAATACTTGCTCTAGGAATTTTTTTACTTGATGGCCATCTCTCGTTAGAGATGTTTGTCTACTATTGTTGCCACTGTTTAGCAATCCAAGTCTGTTTATCTCAAATGCAACTCTGTTTAGTGCAACTGTCGATCTCTGAATGTATGCAGTTTACTGTTAAGTTTCGACACTTTCAGTTTCGGCAGAAAACAACTACCAGTTCAGTGATAGGATTATTTTGTTAGCTAATAACCTTGAGTGTTGGATCATACCTTAGCTCGTCAGATGACAGTAAGTAGTACTTGAGCAGCACAAGGTATATACATCAAGTTCATCTCTTCTCTGTCGCACTTGCCAAACTTTTGTCCTTGAGTTCGTCAGTTCTGCTAAAAAAACCTAGTTCGCGGGCCCAAAGAGAAAGCCCAGAAACAAGCGATGTTTCTTTTTTTGTTTAGGAAGGATTGCTTGGTTCTTTTTTGTTTCTAATTGCTTTTTTCATTAATTTGATTGCCCAATCTCTTCTATCTCATTGAGGAATTTTTTTGGCTTTCCTTTATGGGTCCCTTCATTTTTTTTGAATCAAAGTATTTGCAAACTGCAGTATTATTATGCCTAGCGAACCAATACTTCATGATTAGAAAAAGAGGTCTAACCCTCTTTTTATATACTTCAAACATAGTGTAGTTAAAACTACACTTTTGACTAAAGCCAAATATCTCAAAGTATTTGATACTTCAATATTTCTGAAAACCAAAGTATTCTTTGAAGGGAGCCCTTCTTTGAATACCTAAAAAATACCGAGCTCTCAAACCAAAGCCGTGTACAAATGTACAATATGTTCTTATTTTTAGAAGGCATCTATAAACACATCATTTTTAGTTTGTTTGGTTAATTTTTCCCACGCCAATTAGCCGTGTCTAAACTTGGGACAAACAAAATACAAACATAACAAAGCATTAATATAACACACATAACTTAACTTAGATAGGGTTGCTAGGGCAACATAAGTTCTTACATAGACACCGATAGATAATCCCTAATAATTAACCTTACATAGATAGGGTAGCTAGCTTGGGTAACACACACACCAAACTCACACTACAGAGTAGATAGATAGGGTAGCTAGGGCAACACCGCCATGTCTTCACCATCATCTTCACCTTAACCGCTGGCTTCACCGTCTTCTTCGCCGCCATCTTTAGTACTCCTCCTCCTCAAGGCCGTTGTCGCTGATGTAGTACGGGAGGTTGTGCATGCGGTTGCGAGCGGGGAAGACGCTCTCGAAGTCGGTGAAGATGTTATAGGTTGTGAATGCGATGAACTCGCACCCACACCAATACACCTTGCCGAGCAGGTAGTAGGTATCGAACCTGTTGGTGAAGTGGACGACGAGCCCTACCACTGGAGCGTTGGCGTGGAGACGCTGCTCCACGAGGTTGAACATGGGCGGCGAGCCCGCCGGGAGGTGGTGGAAGCCCACACGGAGGAACCCCCGTGCAAGCTCAGTGCTTCCCCTCCAGCAGGAGAACGCCCACACGCGGGGGGATTCCTCGACGACGACGTTGGCGGGGTACCGCCGTTCCGGCACGGTGGGCGGCGCTTGGAACATCGGCCCGTTGTACTGCTTCTTGCTCGCTTCGCTGAGTGGAACGGCTTTGGCTTTTGGGGGAAGAAGAGAAGTTGGAGGCGCAGATGGATCTGTAGAAGAAGAGGCAATGAAGGGCACTTTAAATAGCCGGGGGAGAAGCAGTGGGTACACGCGCAACTGGTGTAGATCGTGACTCAGTGCGTGCGTGAACCGATGCGATCATCAATTTGTGAACGTGAATCGATGCGAGCGTGCTTTGCGTGCTCTGCGTTGGCGGCTGCCTGCCTCCCATTCACGAGCGTGCGTGCAGCCTGCGGCATGAACCGATGCCTCGACATATGGACGCGACCGTGTGTGTAGCCTGCCCCTTCTGCCACCGGCACGTATGCCTGCGACGCGTGAAACGACCCTACGGAGCGACTGAATCCACCGGCAACCGTGCGGCACGGATCGATGCGTGCATGTCGGCGTGCATGCATGCGATTAGGTCTAGGTCCCTAGATGTGTGTGTGGCGGTGTTCGCATGCATAGCAGGCTACATCGATGCCAAAGCCGGGCATGCGTAGCAGGCTGCATCCATCCATAGCAAGCTTTTTTAATTGGGCTCCCTTTTTAATTTATTACCAACAAACTAACGGGCCCGTCCTATGAACACAAACACGGCCCAAACAGCGAAGCCACAGCCACAGTCAACAGAGTCCAACGTGGCCACACAAGTCAGTTAACGGCCAAGATGGCAAACGTCTGTTATGAACATTTGTCAGAGTTTCAGCTAAGGGAATGGGGAAAAGTGAGCAAAAGTTTGAAGCGTGGGGAAAACTGAGCACAACTAAGGAATTGGGGGCACAGATGGAATAAGCCCTATATCTTTTTAGAGCATGGTGGTGGTTTTATTTTGAAGAAATAGATGAACTCTCATGCTTCACTTATATTATTCTGAGAGTCTTAAACAACATGGTAATTTTCTTTGGTATAAAATTAGTCCTAATATGATGGGCATCCAAGAAGGATATAATAAAAACTTTCATATAAAGTGCATTGAATACTATGAGAAGTTTGATTCTTTATGATTGTCTTGAGACATGAGGATGGTGATATTAGAGTCATGCTAGTTGGGTAATTATGAAATTGAGAAATACTTGTGTTAAAGTTGGCAAGTCCCGTAGCATGCACCTATGGTGAACATTGTGTGACAAATTTGAAGCATGGGGTGTTCTTTGATTTCCTTCCTTATGAGTGGAGGTCGGGATCGCGCGATGGTTAACTCCTACCAACCCTTCCTCTAGGAGCATGCGTAGTAGTACTTTGCTTCGAGGGCTAATAAACTTTTGCAATAAGTATATGAGTTCTTTATGACTAATGTGAGTCCATGGATTATACGCACTCTTACCCTTCCGCAATTTGCTAGCCTCTACGGTACCGTGCATTGCGCTTTCTCACCTTGAGAGTTGGTGCAAACTTCGCCGGTGCATCCAAACCGCGTGATACGATACGCTCTATCACACATAAATCTCCTTATATCTTCCTCAAAACAGCCACCATACCTACCTATTATGGCATTTCCATAGCCATTTCGAGATATATTGCGATGTAACTTTCCATCGTTCCGTTTATTATGACATGCTCCATCATTGTCATATTGCTTTGCATGATCATGTAGTTGACATCATATTTGTGGCAAAGCCACCTTTATAATTCTTTCATACATGTCACTCTTGATTAATTGCATATCCCGGTACACCGCCGGAGGCATTCACATAGAGTCATATTTTTTCCTAAGTATTGAGTTGTAATTCTTGAGTTGTAAATAAATAGAAGTGTGATGATTTCCATTATTAGAGCATTGTCCCATGTGAGGAAAGGATGATGGAGACTATGATTTCCCCACAAGTCGGGATGAGACTCCGGAAGAAATAAAAAAAGAGAAAAAAAAGAGGCCAAAGAAGCCCAAATAAAAAAATGAGAGAAAAGGAGAGAAGGGACAATGTTTCTATCCTTTTTCCACTCTTGTGCTTCAAAATAGCACCATGATCTTCATGATAGAGAGTTTCTTATTTTGTCACTTTCATATACTAGTGGGAACTTTTCATTATAGAACTTGGCTTGTATATTCCAATGATGGGCTTCCTCAAAATGCACTAGGTCTTCATGAGCAGGCAAGTTGGATGCACACCCACTTAGTTTCTTTTTGATGAGCTTTCATACATTTATAGCTCTAGTGCATCCGTTGCATGGCAATCCCTACTCCTCGTATTGACATCAATTGATGGGCATCTCCATAGCCCATTGATTAGCCGCGTCAATGTGAGACTTTATCCTATTTTGTTTTCTCACATAATCCCTATCATCATACTCTGCTCCACCCATAGTTCTATGTCCATGGCTTATGCTCATGTACTGTGTGAGGGTTGAAAAGGTTGAAGCGCGTTAAAAAGTATGAACCAATTGCTTGGCTAAAACCGGGGTTGTGCATGATGGGAGCATTTTGCGTGACGAAAATGAAGCATGGTCAAACTATATGATTTTGTAGGGATAAGCTTTCTATGGCTATGTTATTTTAATAAGAGATAAACTGCTTGGTTAGCATGAGCATTCATGCCACAATAAAGACAATTACATTGAAAATTATGTTAGGTAGCATTCCACATCAAAAATTCTATTTTTATCATTTACCTACTCGAGGACGAGCAGGAATTAAGCTTGGGGATGCTTGATACATCTCCAATGTATCTATAATTTTTTATTGTTCCATGCTATTATATTATCTATTTTGGATGTTTACTGGGCTTTACTATGCACTTTTATATTATTTTTGGGACTAACCTATTAATGGGAGGACCAGTGCAAATTGTTGTTTTTTGCCTATTTCAGTGTTTCGCAGAAAAGGAATATCAAATGGAGTCCAAACGGAATGAAACCTTCGGGAGAATCGTTTTTGGAACAAACGCAATCCTGGAGACTTGGAGTGGACATCAAGGGAGCAACGAGGCGGCCATGAGGTAGAAGGGCGCGCCCAGGGGGGTAGGCGCGCCCCCCACCCTCATGGGCCCCTCGTGGGCCCTCGTGGCTCCACCGACCTACTTCTTTCGCCTATATATACTCATATACCCAAAAAACATCCGGGAGCACTATAGATCGAGAGTTCCGCCACCGCAAGCCTCTGTAGCCACCAAAAACCTCTCGGGAGCCAGTTCTGGCACCCTGTCGAAGGGGGGATCCCTCACCGGTGGCCATCTTCATCATCCCGGCGCTCTCCATGATGAGGAGGGAGTAGTTCACCCTCGGGGCTGAGGGTATGTACCAGTAGCCATGTGTTTGATCTCTCTCTTTCTCTCGTGTTCTTGATTTGGCATGATCTTGATGTACCGCGAGCTTTGCTATTATAGTTGGATCTTATGATGTTTCTCCCCCTCTACTCTCTTATAATGGATTGATTTTTCCCTTTGAAGTTATCTTATCAGATTGAGTCTTTAAGAATTTGAGAACACTTGATGTATGTCTTGCATGTGCTTATCTGTGGTGACAATGGGATATCACGTGATCTACTTGATGTATGTTTTGGTGATCAACTTGCGGGTTCAGTGACCTTGTGAACTTATGCATAGGGGTTGCACACGTTTTCGTCTTGACTCTCTGGTACAAACTTTGGGGCACTCTTTGAAGTTCTTTGTGTTGGTTGAATAGATGAATCTGAGATTGTGTGATGCATATCGTATAATCATACCCATGGATACTGGAGGTGACATTGGAGTATCTAGGTGACACTAGGGTTTTGGTTGATTTGTGTCTTAAGGTGGTATTCTAGTACAAACTCTAGGATAGATCGAACGAAAAGAATAGCTTCATGTTATTTTACTATGGACTCTTGAATAGATCGATTAGAAAGGATGACTTTGAGATGGTTTCGTACCCTACAATAATCTCTTCGTTTGTTCTCCGCTATTAGTGACTTTGGAGTGACTCTTTGTTGCATGTTGAGGGATAGTTATATGATCCAGTTATGTTATTATTGTTGAGAGAACTTGCACTAGTGAAAGTATGAACCCTAGGCCTTGTTTCAACGCATTGCAATACCGTTTACGCTCACTTTTAGCACTTTCTACCTTGCTGTTTTTATATTTTCATATTACAAAAACCTATATCTACCATCCATATTGCACTTGTATCACCATCTCTTCGCCGAACTAGTGCACCTATACAATTTACCATTGTATTGGGTGTGTTGGGGACACAAGAGACTCTTTGTTATTTGGTTGCAGGGTTGCTTGAGAGAGACCATCTTCATCCTACGCCTCCCACGGATTGATAAACCTTAGGTCATCCACTTGAGGGAAATTTGCTACTGTCCTACAAACCTCTGTACTTGGAGGCCCAACAGTGTCTAGAAGAAGAAGGGTGTGTAGTAGACATCACTGAGCTCCTAGAATGAGGTCGATAGAATGATCAAACTCCCGTGAGGGTGGCAGAACTTGAGGTTCCACGAACAAGCTGCTAAACTCTTCAAGCAACGCTTGTACTGCATGTGGCACTGGGGTTGTTTCCACGTCTGCCTTGACCTCCGCTACCAATAGTACGTGTGCAATGATTGTCCTTGTTTGCAACAAATTCAGTTGAGTGGACGAAATGGGTTCACAAACGATAACTGAGCTGTCTATCCCTTTTAGTTGCAACTGCTTGCCCTTGTGTTTAAAAGCCATTGATTTTTCAGTCCAGTTAACTGTCATCAGCCCTCGGGACTCGAGCCAGTCCATTCCCAATATGATATCATAGCAGCCGAGCGGAAATAGCTTGAATGTGGACCAGAACTTTTCTCCTTGGATCTGGTATCCGCACACTAGCAACTCCTTGTCACACAAGGTAACAGCTCCATCAGCCACCTTCACCTTCAGTGGTTGTTTCATTGGTTGCACCCCTGGCCAGTTCTGCGCAATTTCCGAATTTACAAAACTGTGAGAAGAACCCGAGTCTACCAGCATTAGCAGCACCTTGTTACCCACGCGGCCATGAAGGCGGAAGGCCTTGGGCGCCTCAGTGCCAGTAACAGCAGGAGCTGACAGCAAACATAAGTATTCTTCAGAGCTATCCACCTGCGCACTCGGTGATGGGTCTGGTGATGTTGGTGGCGACAGCATGCCCACCATCTCTTCCACGACATGCAACTACACCATGGAGGCGCAAGCATGTCCTGGCCCCCATCGCTCTCCACAAGTGAAGCATAATCCTCACGCTTTCCTGAAGTTGCGCAAGGCCTTGAGCTTGTCGTCCACTGACGGAGACGATTCCGCGGGCGCCTTGGCGATGTCGAGCCCGTGGCATGTCTCGAGTGGCGATGGAGTTGGTGAAGTGCACCCCGCATTTGTGGGCACCGGAAATGCGATAGTCAATGGAGGCAGTGAGATGAAATGCCCAGCTCGAGTCTAGGCGCTCCCCGGCCGAGAGGAGGCATTGCTCTCCTGCTCCAAACACACCATATCAACCACCTCTTCCTGCAATTCAACCAAAGAGACGGCAGCTTCCAAATCTTGGGGTCGATGAAGCATCACAGCAACCTTAATCTCATGATGTAATCCCTGTACAAACTTGGTAGTAAAGAACAAAGGATCCCAAGAGCTATGATGAGCCAATAGACTACGCATGGACAAATTGAATTGTTCAGCATATTCGAGGACTGAGCCTATTTGCTTTAGTTTCGAAAACTTGCGCAAAAGGAACTGAAACTCAGAGCGGCCAAATTTGTCTAGCACAGCTATGCAGAACCCCTCCCAGTTGGAACTCTTAAGATGCATTTTTGACCACTCTAACCATAAAGTAGCCGCCCACGTGAAGTGAACAATAGCCGTGTCCACCCAAACTTGCGGATCGAGCCCATTCACACGAAAAAAGGCCTCACAACAAAGACGCCAACCCGTGGGATTGTCGCCATCAAATTCAGGGCACTCCATGAGTTTGTTGCCAAAACGGCTGCCCGTGCCTCCATGACTACTGCTACCACCCAACTCAAGGGAAGGGGGAGGAGGAAATGGAATTCGGAACATACCATTGGCCAGGACCGGCGCAGTGAGGATCGATCCCTCACTAGCCGAAACCCATGGAAGTAAAGCCCTGCGGTGGCCAATGTGCCCGTAACCGTCGTCACTTTGCCCGATGTCGATATGTGGTGTGTCCGCCATAACGGGATCTGGCGTGGGCTTGTTGGCTGGCGAGGCACCCGACACGATCTTCTCCAACTGCGCCCAGATGTCACCGAGATCCTCCTGAAGCTGCCCAACTATCGCGTCCATGGTAGGCCGCCAGGTTGCGAGGTCCTGGACGACCGGCTCGAGGGCGACGAGCATCGGCTCCATCTTCACGACCGCCGGCTCCATCTTCACGACCGCGGGAGCCATCTGATCCAACGTCTGCTCGATCGATAGGAGGGCCTTGGTGATGCTACTCCACTCCGCCCAGGGTCGTACCGGGGAAATTGGAGGCCCTATGCAAATCAAAATTAGGCCCTATGTGTAAAAGAAAAACAATAATATCTTTGTCGACTGTTGTAGTTTTCCACAAAAATTTTACACCAGTTGGAAGCAGAAGGTTTAAAGGCATGTAGATAGCACGTACTTGATCTGCTTTTTTTTAGTTGCACCATGATGTTTTGGAAGAGCTGTGAGATTGAGAGAGAGCTGAGAGAGAAATGATGGATCGTGGTTAGAGAGATGCATAGGGTGGGATGGTGTAGTAAAATATTTCAAACAGTTCATTACTCTAGTACCTAATGCTTTAGTTAACACGTTGATTAACAAAAAATGGGGCCCCTCGGGTGCTAGGGGCCCTGTTCGGACGCTCCTGTTGCACATGCCCATATACGGCCCTGACTCCGCCGCCGCTTCCTCCAACTGCTTCTGGACATCCGTCCCCGCCATGATCCCCTTGAGGTTGCGGGTCTTCGGCGCCAGATCGAGGCGCGGTAGGGGAATTTGTTTTGGTGGGATTGAAGGCTATGATTACCATATGACACAGATCTAGGGTCTACGCAATTCGATTCACTCTCACTCAGCTGAATCAGAGGTACAATAATGTCTAGGGTTCTTCAGCAAGAAGGGGATCGGGATATGAGAGCCAGGAGGAGGGAGGAGATACATTTCCCAACGGCGCTGGTCAGTCTATGATCTCAACGATACCCTAGCTAGCTGCTCGCACTCGCCTTAAGTAGTCTCACTTGCTCCATACTGGCCCAGTCACTCGCCGGTTGGGCTTGACAATCCTCCTGGGCCGGTGTGGCTGTGTTGGGCCTTGGCCTTTAGTGGTTCCCGTGACAATGTGCTAGCTTCACGTAGGTGAGAATGCCCACTTTCATTTTCAAGTAACATGTTCAGATCACGTGAGACGGTGAGATAGAACCCTCTCGTTAGGGTTTCTCCTTCCCTGGGCGGCGACTGTTTCGCCCTGTAGGGTTATGGCTACCCTCCCCCCGTCTTCGCCGTAGGGCTACGATCGGACCAATCTCGGCGCACTCGAGCAGTGCGGCCGGTCTTGGCACACGCACCTTTGGTATGGGGTCAGGCTAGGGTTTGTTGACAACACCCGATTGAAACTTCTCGGGTTAGGGTAAACATGGTGGCGTCTGCTTCGAGTTCCAAGGCTAGGGATTTGGAGGCGCTCATGAGCGAGCTTGGACTCTAGGAGGAGGACATGGATGTTGTGGTAGTGGAACAGGAAGATCCACTGCCACCGGAGATGACTAGATGGATGGCCATAGCACGCGTCCACACGGAGAAGAAGTACAGCCAATATGGCTTCTACAAGACGATGAGAGCTACTTGGGATCTCGCGCAGCCAGTCCAGATCCGGCCCTTGGAGGAAAATTTGTATACGATGCAATTTGCTTGTCTGGGTGATTGGGAGAGGGCGATGCAAGAGGGACCTTGGAACTACAAGGGCAATGCAGTGATCATGGCTGAGTACGATGGATTCACGAAACCCTCGTTGATGAAGTTGAATACGCTGGAGCTATGGATGCAGGTGCACGATTTTCCTGACGGTTTCTACCCTCTCATAAAAGCTCTAGACAAGAAGGTAGGAGAGTTCGTCTACGCTGAACCTAAGTCGCATGACTTCGAGGGAAATTTCTATAGGGTAAGAATCAAGATTAATGTGTTCAAACCCTTGAAGAATGCAGTGAGCCTGGTTCACAAGGATGAGTGGCAGATTTTCAAGGTCAAGTATGAGAGGCTTCCTGATTGGTGTGCCGTTTGCGGCCACCTGGGGCACCAGTTCAAGGAACATGGGGACGCCATTCATCCAAAGTCGGCCCTAGTTTTTAAGGAACTCGGAGCAGATTGGTTCCGAGGTGCTGGTCCAGGCCCGGGGCAGAACCGTTCAGCAGGAAGAGGCGGCCGCGGAGGACGTGGAAGAGGCGCAGGGCGAACCAGCCAGTCAGGGGGATGGAGCACAGAATCAGATGATTACTTTGAGGAGGGCATATGCAACGTGACACCGCGATGACAGAAGCGAAGGACAACCGCAAGTGCGCCAAGGGCGATATAGTTGAGAAGAACCAATCATCAAACCCTCAGGCGCAGGTGGCTCTTGCAGCCCCTATGAAGACGGGAGATACAACTCTCATGCTCCTAGCACCACCCGTGGAGGTCAGTCCAAGCTCCAAGCAGGAACCCAAGCGGGCCAAGATTGTTGTAGCCTCCGAGAATGCTCCAAAACTCTTGCTAGCGGTCAAGTTTCAAGAGAGTACATCAGCGTCCTTTGATTTGGAGGGTCACCGGGAGCAATGAATACCCTGTGGGTAGAAGCACTTGCTGGAACTTTGCGATATGACAATAGTTTTGCTATAGATAGTCAAGGGAGGAGTGGGGGCATTGGTATTTTCTGGAACAACCCAATAAAACTGGAGATTCTTGGTTACTCTGTGTATCATATTGACTGCTCAATTCTGGACCCCGGGAAAGATCCGTGGCGACTAACATGTGTGTATGGGGAAGCACAAACCCAGCTGAGGCACCAAACCTGGACAGTGCTAAAAAATATAAGCAGTCTAAGCGCACTGCCTTGGCTATGCATTGGAGATTTTAAGGAAGAGTTCTGCGTCCGGATGAGCACGAAGGGGTGGGGCAGCGGAGTAATGCCTAGATACAGGGTTTTCATGACGCCATTGACGTGTGCATGCTGATGGACTTGGGGTACAAGGGCCGTTTTTGGATTTTTGACAAGAAGGTCGTGGGCGGCACTTTCACGCGTGTCAAACTTGATAGGGCGCTTGGATCCGCGGAATGGAGCGCTCAATTTCCCCTAGCTAGCTTGTCTCACCTAACGGCGGCTACTTCGGACCACTGTCCAATCTTCCTGGAGATCAACGAGCCTGGTGCGCCACTTGGACGTAGGGGCTTCGGGTATGAGACCATGTGGGAAACTCATGAACAATGGCAGGAGACAATCTTAGAGAAGTGGAGTTCAAAGCACTCGGGCCACACCGTAGAGGAGATTCGGCGCAAGTTGACTGCACTAGCTACAGACCTGTCAAAGTGGAACAAGGACACTTTTGGTAGCGTACGGAAAGAGATCCGACCTTTAAAACTTGAACTGGAACGCCTTAGGGGCGATCCTGCGAGATCGGGACCTTCACCTGTTGAGTTAAAAATCAATGACAAATTGGTCGAGTTGTATCACCGGGAGGAACTGATGTGGCGACGGAGGTCTAGGATCGAGTGGCTCGCTTCCGGGGACAAGAACACGCATTTTTTTCATCTCAGCACTAGCATCAGGCGCAAGAAGAATATGGTGAAAGCCCTGGCTAATTTTCTTGGAGTTCTAATTGAAGATCCTAGAGAACTTAGAGAGATGGTCAGCGACTTCTATCAAACTTTATACACATCTGAGGGTGTAACAGGACTTGATGAGGTCATGGCTCATGTTGCGGTTAAGGTGACAGCAGGCATGAATGATATTTTATGCGCGCCTTATACAAATGAAGAAGTGAAGGTGGCCCTATTCCAAATGTTCCCGACGAAGGCACGGGGACCAGATGGTTTTCCCGCTCATTTTTACCAGAGGCATTGGTCATTGTGTGGAGATGAGATCACAATGGTTGTACTTAGAATTGTCAGAGGAGAGGAGAGTGCGGAGAGCATAAATGATACGGTATTGGTGCTAATATCAAAGGTAACGAATCCAACTCTCCTTTCTCAATTCAGACCGATAAGCTTATGCAACGTCCTATATAAGATAGCTTCAAAGGTTGTGGCAAACAGACTCAAGCAAATACTTCCCGACATCATCTCTGAGGAACAATCGGCCTTTGTCCCAGGCAGGCTAATTACTGACAATATCATATGTGCCTACGAGTGTTTACATTTCATGAAGAGGTCTAGGGCAAAGAATAACAGCACATGCGCTCTGAAACTTGACATGATGAAAGCGTATGACCGTTTGGAGTGGCAATATCTGAGGGCTATAATGTCCAAGATGGGATTTGCACAGGCATGGATTGATATAGTGATGAACATGGTATCATCAGTGTCTTTCTCAGTCCTTTTTAATGGAGAGAAACTAGACCAGTTCAAGCCTTCAAGAAGCATTCGACAGGGAGACCCTATCTCCCCTTACTTGTTTTTTATTGCAGCGGAGGGCCTTTCGTGCCTTTTAAAATCCAGTTCTCAGTCATTAGTGCTAGGAGGAATCAAGGTGGCTCCAACAACCCCGGATGTAAACCACCTCTTGTTTGCAAATGACAGCCTGCTGTTTTTCAAAGCCAGTGTTGAGGGAGCGGATGCCGTGTCAAACCTATTGAATGCTTATTGTGGTGCTTCAGGCCAAAGAATGAATAATGACAAGTCCACTATATTCTTTAGCAGGGGGTGTCCTCAGGCGACCTGCGACAGTGTGAAACTTGATGTTCAAGTCCACAAAGAATCTTTGAGTGACAAATATTTGGGAATGCCAATAGATGTGGGGCACTCAAAGAATGGCACTTTCAAATACCTTCGGGACTGTGTGTGGGAAAAGGTCAAGGGGTGGATGGAGAAGCTTTTATCTTCAACAGGGAAGGAAGTGCTCATAAAATTTGTTGTTGAGGCAATCCCTGTTTACTCCATGGCGTGCTTCCGGCTGCCGAGAGGCTTGTGCAAAAATATCACATCCATCATAAGGCAGCTCTGGTGGGGTAGCAAGCAAGGCAAACAGAAACCAGCATGGGTATCATGGGAGATCATGACTAGGCCAAAATACATGGGAGGGCTGGGCTTCCGCGACCTTGAGATGTTTAACCTCGCTTTACTAGCCAGACAAGCGTGGAGAGTGTTGAATAATCCTAACTCTTTGAGCTCTTTGATTCTGAAAGCAGCATATTTTCCCGAGACAGGAATATTGGAGGCCGAATTGGGTGCGCACCCTTCGCAGATATGGCGTGCTATAATTGATGGAAGGGGCATAATGAATCAAGGAATCATTAGGAGAATCGGGACGGGAGAGGATACGATGATATGGGAACACAACTGGATTCCGAGGGATGGTATCCCTAGGCCAATAGTTTCTTTGGTTCACGATCCGAGTGCATGAACTCATAGAACAAACAACAACCACGTGAAAAGAGGAACTGGTCCGATCTGTATTCATACCTATTGATGCCGAGGCCATACTCAAGATCCCATTATGCGCAAGGAGAGTGGATGATTTTTGGCGTGGAGTAGAGAAAAGAGAGGTATGTTCACCGTATGTTTGGCATATCGCATGATCCAGTGCACCAAGCTAAGCCACGAGAATTGGCTATATGGTACCGAGGGTCCTTCCAGCATCGAGGAGAGTAGCAGCTGGACATCTCTCTGGAATACCCAGGTTCAAAACAAAATTTGTGTGGTCTTGTGGCGGCTGGCAAGGGAGTCTATACCCACATATGATATACTACACCACCGCAACATGGCTACCTCATCGGCGTGCCAGATGTGTGGGCGGCGGACTCCTGGAGACTCGCCTTGCTCGACTGTGCAATGGCGAGGAGCGTATGGGCCCTAGCACCGGAGCACTTGGTCGGCCAAATGAGTACCTGCGACAACCCAAGTGCTAAATCATGGTTGTTCACAATGAAAGACACATTATCACATCAGGAGTTCACCAGACTTAGAGTCACTTTGTGGGCAATCTGGAGCTCGAGGAGGAAACTGATTCATGAAGGGCTGCACCAACACCACATGCAATAAATGCTTTTGTGGCCTCTTCTATTAGCGATCTTCAGGTCCTAGTGAAACCACAAGGGGAGCCTAGGGTGGCTCAACCACGTCCGAAACCAATGGGTACCACCAAAAGAAGGAACATGCAAGATCAATGTTGATGCTGCACTCATGAGAACCAGACCCGTAGGGGCGGTAGCAGCGGTGTGTAGGGATCGTCAGGGAGTTTTTTTGGGCGCGTCCACGATTACCTTTCATGGCATTGATGATGCTACGACGCTTGAAGCCTGGCTGTTCGGGAATCATTAGCACTGGCGGATGATCTGTATGAAAACCGGGTCTCATGGCCTCAGACTGCAAAGTGGTCATTGATGATATTGGACAGAGGTGTGCAGCGGTTTATGGAGCTATCATTAGGAGATTGTAGATCGTTCCAAGAATTTTGTTAATTCCTTTTTTAGCCATGAGTTTAGGAGTTCGAATGTCGAGGCTCACAATCTAAAGAAGCATGCTCTCTCACTTGGTGTTGGCCGCCGTGTGTGGTTAGGCAACCCAAGTGATCTATTTTTCGTCCCTGTAAACATTGTAATGAATTAAATAAAAGCTTCGCGAGATTGTCTAAAAAAACCGTATGTGAGAATAAATCCACCTAGTAGCTAGTCTGCCTGCTTCCTTGTACGCGAGCATCTCCAAATGTGGTCTTTGTACGTGGACGACTCGCCGGAAAGCAATCGGCAAGCCGCCGTAGTATACAACCCACCGTACATATGTGTTCCTTGACGGAAAATACTTGTCATCGCTTCTCCGTCTGGAAGGACAAGCATTCAGGGCTGGTCGCTCTTATGGATACCTGTGAGCTGTGAGCTAGAGTCGGGAATCGAAAAGGATGCTTTAATTCTTCACTAAAGTAACATCCATACACGTACCAAACTCCGAATTTCAGAACTGTGAGCTAGAGTCGGGAATCGAAAAGGATGCTTTAATTCTTCACTAAAGTAACATTCATACACGTACCAAACTCCGAATTTCAGAACTGTGAGCTAGAGTCGGGAATCGAAAAGGATGCTTTAATTCTTCACTAAAGTAACATCCATACACGTACCAAACTCCGAATTTCAGAACGTTCCCGCCAAGGTCTCTAAATGGGAGAATAGTTTCCAGTGAGATCATCTATTCCGTCTCTTTGGCGGATTCAATCATGCCTTGGAGAGACGTACGACGCTTGATCAGGGCCTGTGCTAACAGCCGCTGCTCTGCTCTCCGCCGTCGAGGCATCCGCCGCCTCCACGTCTAGCGCCAGTTTTGCATCCGCGTGATTGAGGAAGAAGGGTCTGACACGTAGGGTCCCCATAGCAGTGAGAGTAGCCTGCAATCCCGGCCGGGATTGTTGCATTCCTGGTGCACCAAACATGTCCAACCCATCTCAAATTCAAGGTTTAAAATGGACTTTTTTTTCCCACAGAAATCGGGCCGCAAATGACAACCGCCGCCGCTGACCAAATTCAAAGCACTCCATCTCCCCGATGAATCGAAAAGGATGCTTTAATTCTTCACTAAAGTAACATCCATACACGACGCAGTAGTGAAGATGGATTCTGCAATGTGGGACATGACTCTCCTGCTACTGCAAGGCTGCTTCAACCTAGTCCATGTCGCTTCCCTGACGTTCTGGTGAGCACGGGCGCCAAGCCGGATTCTCCCTGCCGCCGGCCAACCCATTTAAGCGTAGTTGTTGCTTCGGCCGTGTGTCTCCACCGGCACGACCACTGCATTGGCCGCGATTCTGCCCGACGGGGCCAAGACCCATTACGTATGGTGAGACCACCATCGAGAGCGTTGGATAATGTTGGTCCATCCAAGTAATTACTTGGTTATATGGTTTGTATTATGTGGTGGCGTTGGATAATGTTCCAGGATATCTTGCTGAGCAACATCATTCAGATGGATATATATTGGACAAGCTG
Organism: Triticum dicoccoides; assembly: GCF_002162155.2. Classification (NCBI taxonomy): domain Eukaryota; kingdom Viridiplantae; phylum Streptophyta; class Magnoliopsida; order Poales; family Poaceae; genus Triticum; species Triticum dicoccoides. The sequence goes on from NC_041381.1 coordinate 613,387,159, forward strand.
CGTTAGGGCTGTGTACATAAGAGGCATACTGTATTATTATTGGACAAGCTGCGCCAAAAGCACATTTCAAAAGTTTGGTCGTATTTGGTAACCTGTTTTTGAATTTCCAGGGAAGCAGCCTATTGGGCACCAGTATCCTAAGGATAAAATTGCACCATCCTGCATGACACGCAACTCAAGCACAACATCTACCCCGAGAGTTCAAATGAAACTGCTGTACCAGCAAACCAAGGACTGACACTAAAGAGAAAACCCTCCTTCACCTGATCACGGAATTTGAGTCACACTAAGTTTCATTGTCATGTCTCATGTGCCTCATGCCATACAGTGATGAGCATAGTTGAAGGTAATGTTCGCCAAATCTCAAGAGATCCTCCATGGTTGAAATCAAGTGGCACATAAGGATTTTAAGACACAAAAGCAAGCCCGATGTCCTCGCCTGACGACATGTTTTTTAATGGCACAGTTGCATTGAAATTCATCAGCATAGATCACTAAACTAGTGATAGAAGAAATCTCAATACATCATCTCTATTACAAAATGGAAGTACATTTGATGGACGGTTTTACAGACACAAATGCATGACAACATAGCAATGGACCTCACTGAAAATGAGCAGTATAGTGGTATTTGGAATGATTCTCCAGTTGTGCTGCCTTGGTCGTGATAAAGTACACAGAACTGAGCAGGGCTTCAGTTTCTAAATAATCTGCTAGCAGACTTGCTAATGGAAAAGCATCTCCTGGTCAAAATTAAAAAACTGCATTTTAAACAAAAATAATTAAACAGCAATGCGGTATTGGTGCTCAGATTCTATGGGAGTCATTCACAAAGATATCACTGCTGCCCAATCACATCTAACTAGATTGTTCCATAAAAATCATAACGCAACTCTCAGTGAAAACAAAGAAGAAATAACATAATAATACGCATTGAAACAAGAAATAGTGTCCATTGATGCTCAGATTCTATGGGTGTATAGATGTCGTTCACAGGGATTTCCCGTCAGTACGAGGAATGTTTTATAATCACTGCACCAAAGAAGGATCAATTGACTCATCAACAACAACAAAACAGAGTTTAAACTGCAATTTGGGGGCGAGCGTAACCCAAGATCCATCTGGACGGATTTGTGCTTTAAAAGCCACCTGAACTACATCTCAGGAGCGTTGTTAACTCAGATGCTACAACAGCAGCCGAACATTCAAACAGTGCTCCCCACATTACATGATGAAACATCGAGCAGAAGACAACAAAGTATGAGGATATTCATATGGCTCAGACATCCAAGGAAGGAATTAGCAGCATTAGCTCTCAAGCCTGGCTGGGCGAAAGATCTTAGGCGGCATCTGCGAATGTTTTGAGAAACAAGCCTTAAATTTATCATCATCGCCAGAACATATCCTCAAAAGTGATCAAATCGACAAATAACTTGTGAGCCAATACAAAAATATTTTAACCACAATAGCTATACCAACCAAAATAAAACTAAGGTTCAACACACAAACAACAGAGCAAACAATATGAGAGAATCCCTCAGAGACCCATTTAAAATCATGCACACAGCTGAACCAAACCAGGTGCAAATGGAGATTCCAGCCCTGACCAAACCACAAAGGTAATAGCCAAGGAGGACATGTGCAGTGGTGAGAAACAGCTGCTGTTTACAGTGTCATACGGCACTTCCTGGTCTAAGAATCATCACCGGGAAAATTTAAGTTAACAAAATTAACTATATAATTAAAAAAGAAAATCATACGCTACTGGTTTTGTGCCTCAGAAAGCCGCAAAAATATCGTCATTCAAAATCAGACGGTAATTCCAACATAAAGCTAATCATCATAGGCTTCATTTACTTTGCAGGTCTCTAGTGTAATCATAATCGCTGTCCAGCTGACAAAAAACTAAAACAATGACTAAGATAACATGGTGTATCATCAGAATATAAAAGCCTTCTCATCCACAGGAAAATAGGCACTGTGTCAGAAGGTGTCCTAAGATTGAATAAGGTTTCATCACTTGATACAGACGAAATCTAGAAGAAAATAAAAACTAGAAACTGATCTATATAATGGATTCAGTTGCAAAGATGACATCACATAGGCAGCTAATGCAACCCCTCGGATCAAGTGTTGGATTATGCATCAATACCTCCTCACAATCCAAACAGATCATCGACAAAAATAACAGCAAAAATGATTGAAAATATAGCTGCTCAGTGGTGGCAATGTTTAATTGGTTCGATTCTGCCAGCAATGTCGTCAATGCTTTCAGAAGAGGGAGCTTGATATCCTCATTGCAACTACACTCTCCAAACGAAACACACACATCAAACAAAAAATAGGAATAAGAACAATGAACGGCAGATTCAAAATAAAGGGTATGAGATGGCTCGGTTCAGCGGGATAATCGGCATACAAATCAACTCCTGAGAGAAGACCTGTAATTTGGTCTGTTGAGCTTGAATATTTGCAAATCGTCACTGCCATCACCCAAGAATATTGAGTAGAAAGGAAAATCAAACCAACTATCTAAATTTTAATTTGCTGAGTCAGATTTAATAGTATGTCAATCAGCACAGATCCACCTAAGCGGAACCTAAGACTGGGGCGACAAATTTGAAATCATCATCCTCATAACTACAAAGATCTGCTAACTATGTTCCTTCTGTACCGTACAAGATTATTTCAGTCTAAATGAATTTCAATTGATAATATGTAAAATGAAGACTCAGAATATGGGTGGTGATATAGCAGGATGGTCGGCAAGGCAAATAAATGCCAGTTACGACGAACGAGACCAAATACCAATCTTCACCGTCCTCTACAACAAATGCAGACATGACGTTGAAAAATAATTAACAAGCAAACTAACACACGAAATGTTGATTCTCAAGAAAAAGCTGAAGGGTTCTAAGGTCATCAGATAGGAGCGAAAGACTAATTTTGTTCAAGTAATCACGATTTGATCATATGAACTATGCACTTGTGATCATCATCCGACCTTAGCAAACCAATAATTCAAGAGAAAAAACAAAACGCCAAGAAAATGACAGAAGGATTAAAGGGATCGTGATGCCTCAGAAGGAAGGCAGTAGGTTATGTAATCACTAGTGATTCATTGAGAAAGGTTCACACTAATCATCATCAGCACCACGAAACCACAAATAATCGAAAATTAAAAAATGAGCAGGATCATTGGCCTCATAGAGAAGATTAGATCGTTCCACATGAAGAAAATTCGGACATATGCTTGTCTATAAATTTATTTTAATCCTCGGCCAGCGATAAACAAGGAAAAAACAAGAACAAATCAGCAGAAGAGTGTTACTCGGGGTGAGGTAATTCTAATCAAGAAGAGGACTCGGAATATGGGTGGTGATATAGCAGGATGGTCGGCAAGGCAAGAAGATGCCAGTTACGACGAACGAGACCAAATATCAATCGTCACCGTCCTCGAGCCAGATGCAAAAATCACCACGGGAAGAACAAGAACCGAAAACGGGTTGCAGAACAAGAAGGCAGGTCGAGATCTGATGGGTCAGAGGGAGAGGAGGGGGGAAGAACCTGTTTGCTGGGGTGGATGGGAGGTGGCGGCGTGGGGAAGAAGGGCATCTTCGCCGCTGCTTATATAGAAGGGTTCTGGGGCGTTAGGGTTTGGCAGGGGCGCCGGGCCGACTTGTGCCGTTGGATTGATCTGCTCGGGCCGTAGCCCCAGAACTAACGGGCCTGACGAACCCATCCATCCAATCCGCTAGTTCCCGCCTGACTGTTTCTTTCTTTTCTTAAAAAAAACTGACTGTTTCTTTTTTCTTCTCAAATATAGAGAAAACTTCTATTTTCCAAAATTTGCCTGGGCGCAAGTTCACTAGGAAATGAAAATATTAGTCAGGGAAAGAGAAGTTAAAGTACCAGGTAGAAAGGTAAAATTGTATATGGCCTTTAGATTTTTCACTCATCATCTGTGGTCGGTGTCACAATGGAATTACGACGAAGATTACTAGGCGTGCAGAAAAACGTCCATGTGATCACGAGCACTGATGATACAATAGCAAGAGGGCGAAATAATGCTGCGGTTTTTTCAAACAAATCGTTGTGAGAAGGTAAATTAGGCCAAGAATCTGTGGAAGGACACCTCAGACAGTAAGGCATCCCAATAAGACTTTTTGTTCTCGCAAAAAAAGTGACACATTTGTTAAAGTTGAAGGCTAAGTGATACTACAAACAGCCATAAGTAATAAACAATTACACAGCCGTAAAAACTAATGCAAGGACAACTACGTAGAATATAGGGTGGTACGAGAAAGTACATGCCAATTGTACATATTACATCGGATAAGAACCATGTGTGAGCAGTGGCGTAGCCAGGATTTTGGATTAGGGTGGTCCAATTGATATAAAAAGTGTTTACAACACGAATACAACATACCAATATACTAACAGAGGCTGGGCTATTTAGCTAAGGAGACAATGCCCCCCCCCCCCCAACCTCTACCTCTAACAAATTTTGTCTAACTCCAACACTACATACTAGTATAGTATGATTTATTAAAAGAACGCATTGATAAGTTTTATTCTACAACTCATACTGTGTCTTCGCCTCTCCCCTGACAGATTTTGCTTAGCTTCGTTACCGAGCACTAGTATATAATTTATGAAAAGATCATATCAATATGATTGATTTTGCAACAATTATATGACACATCTAATGTACACCATGACCCGAGTTTCCATCACCTAACCTCCTACTATAGACAAACCGACAATTTAGTTTTATCACTTTACGTTTACGTTATTTACTTCCTACGCTCATTACTATGTTTCAACCTCTAGTTACTTGTTTTCCAATATGAGACTAATCTTTGCATATACCAAAACAGTTAATTCACACCAGACCTGTAGCCACTTGCGTGTGACAGAAACACCCACATTACCACTCGCATCCACTCTTCTTTTTGCAACAATTCTAGAAAAGTTGATTATTAACTGTCAGTTGGAACAAATACCTAATGATTCAATTAGTTCATTTTACCAATTATCGATTGAAAAAAACTTTCAAGCTTGCACTTTCAACTTGTTCAAATCTTCATAGCAAAAGCAAATTATACTTTCAGTTAAAGGAGAACAAAAATCTTACTTTAGATTGAAGTAGAATAGAAAACAAGTAGTGCTCAGCCTAATAAGGATGTGCGTGTGCGTTCATGCGCCCTTTGCTAGTCGCTTATGACCTGTCCGCCGCTGCCACCCACCAGCACGAGCGCCCTTCGTCGGTCGCCTATCTGTTGCCGTCGGCGGGTCCCCTATCAGCCTGGTCCTGTTGGCTGATAGGGCTCGCTAAACGCTAGGGTTCGAGAGGAGAGGAAGTCTGAAAACAAGGAACATCTTTTGGACTAGACTCGACCGAAAAACGAGCGTCGGCTGACTAGCATACAACAGTACAGAGCAGACTTAACCAAACAACTTAATCTATTGCTTGTATATGGACTGAGAAGCTGACTTGAGTCCGATTATATTTTTTATGGAGTAGTATATACTACACTAATGGACTCAATTCCAGGATGGTCCATGGACCACCCTTGCCACCCTACAACTACGCCACTGTGTGTGAGTCACCTACTTCTACTTAATTACATGTCATCCTGATCCTCATGCATGATAAATCGGTCAATACATTGGGTCCATGATTTTGTTCGGCGCAATCGTGTGGTATGTGTTACAAGTTTTTTTTGTTATAAGTGAACAAGTATGCAAGTAGTTTTCCCCAGACTCTGCTCCCCCCCGTGTGCTTCTAAAGCAAAATATCAAATAAGATACCGAGGGGAGAGATTAAGAGGGGGTGGTCGAGTCCTTTGTGGTGTGTGCCTCCGGGTGTGTATCAATGCAAGTGCAATTGGATTCACCTACTTTTTCTGAAGTTTCAATGTAAATAGTGGTTGATATCAATAAAGCTACCAGCGTTGGCCTTCCCCGAAGCAAAAGACTAGTATAGACGTCCTTGGTCGATGATAGACAATGAAAGTCAGGGGGTGTTTGTTTCCAGGGACTTTTTGTTGTAGGGACTAAAAAAGTCCCTAGCAAACCAAACAGGGTGGGACTTTTTCGGGACTTTTTGCTAAAAGTCCTTAGAAGCACCTCCTTGAGAGTCTTTTTTAAAAAGTTCCAGGGACTCGAAAAAGTCCTAGGACTAGAGAAACAAACACCACCTCAGTGTGTTCTTTAACATTTAAGAGGAGCTTACCTTTTCTTTGGAAACTTCATGTATGGTAACTTGTACACGATTGTAAGAATTCATTTTTTTGGTAATCCACGCATACACCACTCCATGAAAAAACTAAGTTAAGGGCTACACGAATAATTTTGGAACAACGAGTAAAGTCGCACCTACTAGTCACATTTGTATTTGTTTCCTCTTTATAAATACTAGGATGTGAGTGGTGTCATGACCATGTAGTCAGGCATACAAACATAGGTTGGTTCATCTGCTCGTCCAACTTCATATCTTTAAGTGGGAAAACTGTTGTACTAATTGCTAATCTAGAGTGATTATGCTTTAGGAATGAGCGGCGTTGGAAAATACAATTGAACTACCAACACTCAGTGCATAAACTGAAACAATGACTACCCGAAATATTTTTTGTACAACGAGTAGAGTCGCACCTACTAGTCCACCAGGTCTCCTTGTCCTCTTTACACATACCAGAGATGTGAGTGCTAACATCAATGGCTCCAGTACACCTCTGCCGCTGGTTAGAGTGACCTAATCTCTGGTGGCAAGCACGTCCTATGCGATAAACATGAGAGGTCACGATCATGTGCAACGCAACCATGGTTCTCAAAGCCATGTTGGGAACGAACTGATGAATGTTGTGTGTGCAGCAGGAGAAAGTCATGTGTATACCGGGCGGTTACACCCGAATTGGTGAACCATGCATGCAAAAAGGATAAGAATGCCATGAAATTGTCCATTGAAAACACCTAGGTGGTCGCCACTTGCGTCAAATTGTGCAAAGTTTATCAACTAATTATTCGAGTGAGTCTTCCAAAGTCAAGGATTCCACCATTGTTGGTCTATGATCTACAATCGGCTGACCAATAGGAGGTCAATTAGTCCAAGAATTCAATGTAAGACACCTCAGGCAAGCTTTGTTTTTTATTACAGCAAGGCAGCTCAGTAGACATTGTTGATGCCGCAAGCTAATTTCGACCCCAAAACAGCAGAAAACAATTAAACAATAGTAAGGAAATACAAGTACAACTAAGAAGCATCGGGGACGGTGGAACAAAGACAAAGTCCAAGACAATAGTACGAAATCCGATCAGCGACGCGTGTGAGTCACCTACTTCTTAATTATAGATCATTTGATCCTCAGGTGTGACATATTGCTAGTGCATCGTGGTCGGGATCTTGTTTGCCAAACTGGCGTGATCTGTGTTGAAACTTTTACTTGGTATCGACGAACGAGTATGCAAGAAGTTTGTCTCAGCTTCTGCTCGCTCCATCGCAGCCTGTGTGGATTGCCTACAAATGTGGATATGGATCCAAGGGTCGACAAAATCTGGAGCATCAACATACCACCAGACACAGCGATCGCAGCAAAACAGTTTGGAAATATGTCAACATCTTTTCATATACCTCTCAAGCAGATCATCAAACAAGATTTTGAGAGGAGAGTGTAGGAACTACCAATGCCTTCACGCACAGAAAGATTAGGCATTATCACATCCTTTGAGTTCACCATGAAGGATACAAGTAAATGTCCACTTGACCAGAATAGCTCTGTTATAACATAATAATGGGATATTGCACATTCAGATGAGGCAAAGCTATGCCTTGGTGAGAACGAACAATAGAAAGGTTCATTTTGAGTATTTTGTGGGTATTCCTTGCCATCCTTTACAACGCAAACTAGTCAAATTTGTTGATGTCGAAAGCTAAGTGGTACTCTGTACATTCAGAAGAAAACAATTAAACAATAGTAAAAAAAAGGATACATTTATGACTACGAAGTATCTATGGTGGTGCAAAGTATAAGCCAACTATACAAATTGCATCAGAAGCAATGTGTGTGAGTCACCTACTTGTACTTAATTGCACGTCCTTCTAATCCACAGGCGCGACAAATCGCTACTACATTGTGTTCATGATCTTGTTTGGCGAAATCGTGTGGTATGAATTCAAAGTTCTATTTGTTATCGATGGACAAATATGCAAGTAGTTTTCCCCGACTTTTGCTTGCTCTCCAGTGATCTGCTTGGATTGTATGTGGATGTGGATCTAGGGTTGACAAAATCCAGGGCATCGACATACCAGCATATACGACGATTTTTGCGGAACATTGTGGAAACATGTCAACGCCTTTTTTCACATGTTTCTGAAGCAATTATCAAATAAGGTACCGGGAGGAGAATTTATGAAGGAGTGTCCAAGACCATTGTTGTGTGTGCCTCTCAGGTGTGCAGCAATGCTAGTAAAAACAGATTCAACTAATGTGGTTGAGGCATACACGGGCCAAGAAACCATAAAGAATGAGGCTATGCTGATTTATAATATTGTGTGGCATTAGCTGGACTTATCGGGGAGCCGGGGAGGTAGAGTTCATCGTTACCAAGGGAATTAAATGGAGAGGCACCCACCATTGTCAAGTCTTGCTTTTCTAATCAACTTTCATGTAATAGAGTTGATGAACCACCTAGTATTTGAATCAATAAAGCTAGCAATGATAACCTTCCCTAAAAAAAAGACTCGGGGCATCCTTGGTGGATGAGAGACAATGAAAACTGGTGTTTTTTTACATTTATTAAGAGGAGCTTACCTTATCTTTAGAAATTCCATGCGTGGTAACTTGTTACAAGATAGTAAGATTTCAATTTTTGGTAAGGCACTCAGTACTATACACCAGTCTGTGAAGATCTGAATTAATAGCTTTTTTTATAAATGGAGGGGGACCCCCGGCCTCTGCGTCTGAACGATGCATGCGGCCACTTTATTAATTATTCACACAAGACCTTACAAAGTCATACAACAATAAGACTAAAGCCACCGTCTAGACAACATCTGTCGCTACTCCTATCCAGTTGATGAAAGGATGTTGAAAGTGCGTTATGTCGACTAGAGGGGGGGGGGTGAATAGGCAATTTTTATGAATTCTTCACTGAGGAATTTGCCGGTGAGGAAATTCCTTAGCGAAGAACTATTAGCAGCGGAATAAGTACTCAGAAGTAAGCATAACAGAATACAAGCATGGTCATCATGATGAGATGAAGACTAGCACAGAGTACAGAAAGCGTAATCACAGGATAGCATAAGATGAAGACAAACAGACTGAAGAAATTGAACTGAGGAAATTGAGAAAGTCTTCAGTCAAAGTCTTCAAACACAGATATGAACAAACACTCAACACAGTAATGAGGAAATAAAAGGGTTGAGGAAATAGAACCAGTTAGGTTGGTGAAGACAATGATTTGGTAGACCAGTTCCAACTGCTGTCTCAGTTGTACGTCTGGTTGGAGCGGCTGAGTATTTAAACTCGAGGACACGCAGTCCCGGACACCCAGTCTCTGAGCATGCAGCTCAGGACACCCAGTCCTCACCGTATTCTCCTTGAACTAAGATCACGCAGATCTCGTCCAATCACTCGCGGTAAGTCTTCACGCGACTTCCAAACCTTCACAGACTTGGTCACTCGGCAATCCACAATTCCTCTTGGATGCTCTAGACCTTGACGCCTAACCGTCTGGAAGAAGCACAGTCTTCAAAGGTAACAAGCGTCGGATCCACGCAGGATCAATTTCTTCAGTGATGCTCAATCACTTGGGTTTGTAGGTGTTTGGATTTTTGGGATTTTCCTCACTCGATGATTTTCGCTCAAAGTCCTCGGAGGATGGGTTGCTCTCAAATGACAAGTGTCAAGTTCTCTCGGAGCAGCCAACCAGCTAGTGGTTGTAGGGGGCGGCTATTTATAGCTTAGGGAGCAGCCCGACATGATAAGACATAAATGCCCCTCAATGATATGACCGTTAGGTGGATAAGATATTTTGGGACAGCTGGCGCGCAGCACAGCAACGGTCGGAAATTTGACTCTCAAATTCCTCAGGGCTATCATGTTCCTCACTGTGTAGGTAATCCGCACTGGCGAATTCCTAACTCCTCAGTCAGAGCAAATTCATCAGCGACCAGAAGAACTTCGTCTCTGTCACTGAAGAAAGTGACTGAACTGTATGAGATTTCCAAAGGCTTCACTCGAAGGGATTGGTAGGTGTAGGATTTTGAGTTGAGCATCACATGGAAATTTTTCCTTAGTATTTCCTCGACCCCCTTTAACAATACGGTGTTTCCTATGACTCAAGAAAGAGAAAATGAAACTACGAAAACAAAAGTCTTCACGCTTCATGTTCCACAAATGAATACCAAGTCTTCAAGGTCACACCAATTTCTTCACTTTCAAAGTCTTCAAAAAGTCTTCAGAATATCAAAGTCTTCAGTTGAAGAACTTCATTTTTAGGGGTCGACTTTCTCTGTAAATATCAAACTCCTCATAGACTTATAGACCTGTGTACACTCACAAACGCATTAGTCCCTTAACCTATAAGTCTTCAATACACCAAAATCACTAAGGGGCACTAGATGCACTTATAATCCCCCCCTTTTTGGTGATTGATGACAACATAGGTTAGTTTTCAACGGGGATAAATCTATGAAGTGTATACACTGATATTGAGGAATTTGATTACAAGATATAGTAGAACTCCCCCTGAAGATGTGCATAGTGAGGAATTTGCTTTTGAGGCAATGCACATTTGAAGAGTTGAATCATGGAGATCTCCCCCTATATCTTGTAATTCATACACGCATTTGATATATAATATGAAGAATTTGAAATGCATGATGAAATATGGTGCCTGATGAGATTCATCATGCGTGCAATGTCATTAACGAGGAATAAGCATGCAAACATAATGCAACAAAAGTATCAGCGCACCATCGGGTTTAAGATTACAACTCGATCCAAATAAGAGTTTCTGAAGAACGAGAGTTGTAACTTAAAAAAATGCCCTTAATATAGACCCGCTTGAAGACTAACTCAGATTTCTCCCCCTTTGTCATCAAATGACCAAAAGGATTGAAACTGAGGACTAACGCCCCTGAAGAATTTCAAGTTGATGGAGGAGCGCCAGCGTTGTCGGGGTTGTTTGTTGTAGCAGGGCCTGCCGCAGTGTCGTCCAAATCTTCATACTCATCAGTCTCGCGTGATGAAGAATAGGAGCTGGCCACCAAGGAAGGAAATTTGACCTTCTTGAATTTCTTCGGTGGAGGTGCAGACCAGTCAAATTCTTCCTTGAGACCCATATTCTTCAGATCTGCCGCGCTGTAGACATGAGAGAGAACAACCCAGGTACGGTTGAAGGTTTCATGGAGGTAGTATTGGTTTTTCTTCACTGCATTGTGTGTTGAGGTCATGTTGTGAAGAATTGAACCAAACTGACGCTTGACCCATTTGTGATTGCGATCAACCTTCTAATGAAGACTGAGGAGTAACTCACGATCAGTCATCACCCTGGGAGCTGTGGCTTGATGATTTTGCTTGGCTGAGGTATTTGCAGCAGAGTCATGTGTGGCAGAATCGTCATTGGTAGAGTATGATGCTGCCTTGCGAAATTGACCATCCAATGGACGAATGCCTTCATCGATCACAGCAGCGGCCTTGCCTTTATCATCAGCGGATGAAACTGTCCGTTTGAGGACTTCAATGGGAGGCAAGTAGCTACCGTGGTTCAGAGTGTCAGCTTTGTAATTCAGTGAAGATCTTGCCCTGATGAATCTCATAATCCAAGGAGCATAGGGCTTCAGCTCGAATGGTGACATAGCAATATTGGCCAGAGTCCTCATGAAGAAATCACGGAAGTTGACGGGAACGCCATGAATGATGTTGAAAAGCATATTCTTCATGATGCCAATGACTTCTTCATCATTTGAGTCGTGGCCTTTGATGGGACTCATTGTCTTCGTTAGAATTCGATAGACAGTCCGAGGCACATAGAGTAATTCCTTGACGAGGAATTTGGTTCATGGGGCCTGCCTTGGCTTCAAAGGCTTCATCAGTACTTGCATATAGTGATCTGAAAGTTCTGCTTCATTGTAGACACAGCGAGCACCATCAAGTGGAGGACTGAGAGGAAGGACACGAAGCAATTCAGTTGCTGGTGCCTTGTAGTGAGTGTTTTCAGACATCCAGTCCAACACCCATGAGTTCATGTCTTCAGCGTCTCCGGTGATGTGCAGAGTTGCATAGAATTGAAGAATGAGTTCTTCATTCCAGTCACAGATATCAATGCAGAAATTCAGAAGTCCTGCGTCGTGAAGAACACTGAGGAGTGGCTCAAAGCCGGGCAGAGATTCCATGTCCACATGAGGAATATGTGCATGATCGAAGACTTTGTCTTTGGCGAAAAGCACTGAGGAATAGAAATTGGCTTGGCTGGCAGTCCAGAAACGCCTCTTCCTTATGCGAGCAGAATCATATGGATTATAATCAGTGAAGAATACGTGCTCGGCAAAGAAATCTTCAGCCTTGAACTTCTGTTTGCTTGAGAACGGATCCTTTGGCTTTGGCAGAGGGGTGTCAGTGAGTTGCATTACCACCTCAGGAATCGCGAGCTCAGGTTCTTCAGGCTGAGGAATTTCTTATTCCTCAACAGGTGCAGTCCGAGGATCAGCAGCAGTAGGTTCATCAGCACTAGTGGCTGGAATTTCTTCATGGACAGATGACGTGGGATGAGTTTCTTCAGAGCCCATTGGAACTGTTGGTGTAGGAGACTGAGGTATCTGTTGAAGTGGGGTGAAGAGTGGAGAATTTGGATGCTGACTTTCCCAAAAGTCATCGTTCATCACTGGCGTTGTGCTTCCAATATCCACATCTTCTTCAAGTTCCTCAACACCGGCCTCTTCAGCTGTGAACTGAGGCATAGGCGAGGAAATGATTGGGGTTGAAGGGATTGCATCCACTTCAATTTCTTCATCAATCTGCTCTGAAGAAGCAGCAGAATGATTTTCTTCATCAGATCCGCTTGGGATCTTATAGTCTTCTCCAAAAGGAACAAGATCCTTTGATGGCATGGAGGAAATTGGAATGGCATCAATTGGATTTTTGAGTGAGCTGGTCATTGGCTTCATTTTCTTCGCAGCCGAAGAGTTTGACGCAGCTGATGCCTTCCTTTTCTTCGCTGCAGCTTGCTCTGCAGCCTTGGTCTTCTTCACATCGAATGCACAAGGAAGAATTAGAGTTGGTGTAGGCGCAGATGGAGCTGAGGAATCTGGTTGATTTTCTTCAGGCGCAACTGATGCAGTTGCCCTGATCACTTCAGTTTCTTCAGGCGCACCACTAGTGGATGCCCTGGCAATTTCTTCAGCGGCTGGAATTTCTTCACCAGCCCTGGAACGAGCTTGTTCATCAGCAGGCTGAAAGTCATCAGCGGTGCTGGCATGTTCTTTAGCAGGCTGAGCAGAGTCTGCAGCCTGAAGATTTTCTTGTTGTGATGGGGCTGCAACATTCGTGAATTTCTTCGTCAGATTGACGAATCTCACTTTAGCTCCTTGCCAATCAGCATAGTAAGCATCAAAGTCTTTGCTGAGGGCTTGAATTTCAGATTGAGCCTGGAGAAGTTCCTCAGGTGTCATTCTGACAACATTTTTCTTCAGGAGCTTCTCCTTTTTGTATTGAGCTTTCTTGATCTCTCTTGCCTTTTCAGACTTCCATTTCTCTTCAGTGATGAAATGGGACAACATATGACTCTGTCCAGGAGTCAGATGAAAATCAGGCATTGGGGTGTTCGGATCCTTGTGCCAGAGATCAATGTAATCGAGGATTTTCCTTGGATCCAACAGCAGTGGCACAGATGTGCCTTTGGCTCTAGCGGCCTTCACCTGTCTATCTCTGATGATTTCTGCAAGTTCTTCATCAGAAGCTTCATCATCAGAAGGCACATGGAATACGACCTGTTTCTTCTTTGGACTTGGCCGAGGACCTCGTCCAGCCGTTGCTTTGGTCTTGAATAGTGTGGGGCCAGATGATGAAATTGGTGCAGCTGAGGAACTTGCCGAAACACCAGAGGCAATCGAGAAACCAACAGTCCTTTGACATGTAGCCAGATGCACAGGAGCTGAGGACTTTGAAGGAGCTGTTGAGGACTTTGGTGGAGCTGTAGCAGTGTGAGGAATCTGTCGTGAGGGCATTGCTGAGGAACTTGGCCGTGAGGGCGCTGTTGGTGAAGCACTTGGCTTACGAGCAGGCTTCTTTGGCATAGATTTCCTCGGTTTGACCGAGGCCTCAGTAGAAGTAGCAGTGGCAGAATCCTCATTGAATTTCTTCACTGCCTCCTTGGCCTGTCTTGCCATTTTTGCTTGGCGCTTAGCCCATTCTTCAGGAAAGTCCTCACCATGTTTGATGCTTGTGGGGTCAGCAACTTGGCCAGGTGCCAATGGAGCTCTTGGGCATGGAGGATTGAGGGCGAATTTCTTTATGTACTTTGGAGTCACATATCTGTATTCCCTCCATTCCCTTGCCCATCTCCGTTCAATCTTCTGAATGCGCACCTTGCGCTGATTTTTGTTTTCTTTGCCAAATTTTGCTTCATTAGGTGTGCAATAGTCAGCATAAATTTCCTCAGGGATTTCAAATGCAGTCATGACCTCAGGTTTCTTTCCTCCTTTCTGTGGCTTCTTACTGTCTGCCATATTCTTCAGTTGAGGAATTTGAACAATTGAGTTCTCTGAAGAAGTATGCAGTTTTTCTTCGAGGAACGCTGCAAATGAGTTAAGTTGATGAGAACCTAGTGATTCAGTAGCAGACATGAGTACCTGTGAACAAAGTACAGGTGCGAGGAATTTGGAGAGGTCATATGCGTTCTCAGAAGGTTTTTCGAAAAGAACAAGTTTTGAGGAATTTGACCAGATGAGCCTTGAGGTATTTCACTAAGCGTTCTTTGTCTTAGGTTCTAGAGTTGTACAGATTGAAAATCCACACAATTGAGGAATCTTGAAGAAAAATGATGCTTAGAGAAACTAATCAAGAGCATATAACGTGTGAGGTGTTCATATGTGTGAAGATTTGAAGAATAAACACCTTTGAAGATTTTCAGGAAAGCTTGAGAATCAAGGCGAGTAATAAAAGTAACTTTTAATTTACCCGAAGTGAAGAACACGACGAACTGAGAAGAACAGATGGGAAGTTCGTCAGGTTAGATCTTCCTTGCCCTAACTCGGCGGAGGAAGACAGCTACGGCGGCGGCGGAGTGAAGATTTCCGCGGTTGGCGCGAGTACGACGGCGACGAGGTCGAGGCAGCGAAGCTCTTCCTCACCGGCGACGATGGACTAGCGGCGGCGCTAGGGTTTGAGGAGCTCGAGCGAGAGAGAGAACGGTCGAGCGGAGTAAATGAAGTGAGGAAGGGGAGAGGGGTATTTATAGACACGGTGAAAAACTGTTCGCCCGAAGATTTAGGACGAACGTGCCCCTGCCCTTTCTCCTTCACGCGACATGTGTCACCCACGTACTATTAGTGGAGATCATGTATGATCGTGGGTGAATAGAATAATGCATCGTGGGATGCAGAATAGTTTGTGCGGTAAAACCGAAAATTTGGATAAGATTTGTTTTAAAGTTTCGTTCGCAAATTCTTCAGCTGACAAGGACACAATGAAGATTTTGAACGAGTTTCAAATAGAACGCACATGAAGAATTTGTGAATAGATTGGGTTGAGTATAGCATAGAGGGGGAAGGGTCCGATCACATTCACTTAGCAGAAGAAGCAACTTGAAGAAATAGCTATAAGTGAATGCTGTAGAGGACATAAACTCATATATATATACCCAATGAAGAAAAACGAAGGAAACAGTGAAGATTTTGAAAAGTTGAAGAATAAAAAAAACTGAGGAAAAACTCAAATTGAAAATTTCAACTTTTTGTGGTGGCGTGACCCACCGTATAAGAATGATGATTTCAGACACCGCGTACAATTGTCGTAGGGCTCTGAGAATCAAATTCTTCATTAATTTCTTCACACTTAGAGTGTTATTCTTCATTGATTGAAGAAAAACGTTTCTTCATGTGTTGCACATCTAAGTCATCAATTTTGCATAAGTGTTAGGATGTGTGTCCTTTTCAAAGAACATTCGAAGATTCTAAGATATTTAGCTCACACCGCAACTTGCTAAATCTCTTCTCATCCAAGGGCTTAGTGAAGATATCAGCTAGCTGTTCTTCAGTCTTCACGTGCTCGATGGAGATGTCGCCCTTCAACACATGATCACGAAGAAAATGATGACGAATCTGAATGTGCTTTGTCTTCGAGTGCTGAACTGGGTTGTGAGCAATCTTGATGGCACTCTCATTGTCGCAGAGGAGAGGCACATTCTTCGCGTTGATGCCATAGTCCTTGAGTGTTTGCTTCATCCAAAGCAGTTGAGCACAGCAAGAGCCAGCAACAATGTATTCAGCTTCCGCAGTGGACAGTGATACGCAGTTCTGTTTCTTCGAGGACCAACAGACCAAAGATCGTCCGAGGAAATGACAAGTGCCAGAAGTTGACTTGCGGTCCACACGATCACCAGCATAGTCAAAGTCAGAATATCCAATGGGATCAAAAACAGAGCCCTTGGGGTACCATAATCCTAGTGTTGGTGTGTGAGCTAGATATCGAAGAATATGCTTCACAGCCTTATGGTGTGATTCCTTCGGTGCAGCTTGAAATCGGGCACACATGCAAACACTAAGCATTATATCTGGCCTAGATGCACATAAGTACAATAAAGAACCAATCATGGAGCGGTATACCTTGTGATCGAAGTCAATACCATTTTCATCAGTGCATAGATGGCCATTTGTGGGCATAGGAATTTTGACGCCTTTGCAATCTTGCATGCCGAATTTCCTCAGTACATCTTTGAGGTATTTCTCCTGAGATATGAATATGCCATTGCGCTGCTGACGAATTTGAAGACCTAAGAAGAATTTCAACTCACCCATCATAGACATTTGATATTCTTCACTCATCATATATGCAAATTCATCACTATAACGTTGGTTAGTACAGCCAAAGATAATATCAGCAACATATATTTGGCACACAAACAGTTCACCATCATAAGATTTAGTAAAGAGAGTAGGGTCGAGTGAACCAGGTGTGAAGCCATTCTTCACGAAGAATTCCTTCAATGTATCATACCACGCCCGAGGGGCTTGCTTGAGGCCATAGAGGGCCTTATTAAGTCTGAAGACTTTGTCAGGATTCTTTGGATCTTCAAAACCTGGGGGTTGAGCAACATATACTTCTTCCTCAAGCTTACCATCGAGGAATGCACTTTTCACATCCATTTGATATAAGATGATATCATGATGGTTAGCATAAGCAAGTAATATGCGAATAGCCTCAAGTCTAGCAACATGTGCAAAAGTTTCATCGAAATCAATTCCTTCAACCTGTGTGTAGCCTTGAGCTACCAGTCGTGCCTTATTCCTCACCACAAGGCCATTTTCATCTTGCTTGTTGCGGTAGATCCACTTTGCGCCAATGATATTATGCTTGCAAGGATCTGGGCGTTTGACCAGTTCCCAGACATTGTTGAGCTCGAACTGATGTAATTCTTCTTGCATAGCCTGAATCCACTCCGGCTCCAGAAATACTTCATCTACCTTAGTGGGCTCTGTGGTAGAGACAAAAGCATAGTGCCCACAAAAGTTAGATAAATGTGAAGCTTTTGAGCGTGTGAGAGGACCTGGCGCTTCAATGTCATTGATGATCTTGTCAACTTGTACTTCTTTTGCAACGCGAGGATGAGCTGGTTGTCGCTGAGGAATTTGGTCAGCATTTTCTTCAGCACCATTTTCTTCAGCATTATCTTCAGGTGCATCAGCTCGACGTTCTTCGCGTACTGGGATGAATTCTTCAGCAAGTTCTTCAGTAGGAACGACATCCTCAGTTGCCTTGAACTTGATAGAATCCTCAGGTGCTGGTTCATCTAACACAGAAGGTAGGTGCTCTCTTTGCGAGCCATTAGTTTCATCGAACCGCATATCTACAGTTTCAACAACCTTGTGAAGAGCATTGTTGAAGACTTTGTAGGTGTGCGAGTCCTTTCCGTAACCAAGCATAAAACCTTCATGTGCTTTCGGTGCAAATTTAGAATTGTGGTGAGGATCTCTAATCCAACATTTAGCACCGAAGACTTTGAAATAACTCACATTGGGTTTCTTGTCAGTGAGGAGTTCATAGGCCGTCTTCTTGAAGAATTTGTGAAGATATACTCTGTTGATGATGTGGCACGCAGTATCAATTGCATCAATCCAAAAATGATGAGGCGTTTTGTACTCATCAAGCATAGTGCGAGCCATCTCAACAAGAGTTTTGTTCTTGCGCTCCACGACGCCATTTTGCTGAGGAGTATAGGGAGCAGATAACTCATGAGTAATACCAAGTTCATCAAGATAGTCATCAAGACCGGAATTCTTGAACTTAGTTCCATTGTCACTTCTGATGTGCTTGATCTTCACACCAAAGTTTGTTGAAGCCCTCGAGGAAAATCATTTGAAGACTTCCTGCACTTCATGTTTGTAAGTAACAATGTGTACCCATGTATATCGAGAGTAATCATCAACAATGACAAAACCATATAGAGATGCAGCATTAGTGACTGCTGAGTAATGATTAGGTCCGAAGAGGTCCATGTGAAGCAATTCGAATGGACGAGTAGTGGTCATGATAGTCTTCACTGGATGCTTGGCCTTGGTCATTTTTCCAGCTTCACAGGCTCCGCATAAGTGATCCTTGAGGAATTTGACATTCTCAATGCCAATGACATGCTTCTTCTTCGCAAGCGTGTGCAAATTCCTCATGCCTGCGTGACCAAGTCGTCGATGCCATAGCCAGCCTTCTGAAGCTTTTGCAAGTAGACACACGGCTGGTTGTGGTCCTGTAGAGAAATCAACAATATACAAGTCTCCTCTCCTAAAGCCTTCAAAGACTTTGGAATTGTCATCTTCCATAATCACAACACAGCGATACTTGCCAAAGACAACAACCATATCAAGATCACAAAGCATTGAGACTGACATGAGGTTGTATCCTAAGGACTCAACAAGCATGACTTTGTCCATGTGTTTATCCTTAGAGATTGCAACCTTACCAAGACCCAGTACCTGACTTTTGCCTTTGTCAGCAAAGATGATGTGCTTTAGATGAGACGGTGATAAGGGAGCATCCATCAAAAGATTCTTGTCACCAGTCAAGTGATTTGTACATCCACTATCGAGGACCCACTCAGTGGTTTTGGGTTGATCATCCTGCAAATGAATTAGTGTAACTTACAATCTCATATGCTTCATCAGTGAAGAATATGATATCAAGTTCATCAGATGAATTTCATCAAACGATAAACAGATATAGCAGTATGAGGACATATGAAATGAAAGTTCATTTCATCATGATTAGCCTGCGTCCTTTCAGGCAATTTTTGTCAGGTCCCCAGCAAATTCTTCAGACGTTAAAGCACGTCTGGAGACCTGACTTTGCAAAAGAGATTAGTTCTTTTTCTTCACCACCCACATCTGAAGGGGTGGCAAAGAGTTCATCACTCTGCGAGCACCATGAGAGAATGGTGGCATAGAGGCCAAACCATTTCGTTTCACATAAGAGGGGTTAGAGTAAGCATATGAATAAGCAGAGAAATTCTTCGAGGACTTATGAACATAATGATTTGAAGAATAATGTGCATATTCATAGCCCTTAGCTCTACCCTGCGAAACAGAGTTGTTAGCACGATGATAATCATATGAGGACTTTGATCCATTAGAGGAATTTGATCCACGTGAGGAATTTGGTCCATATGAGGACTTGGATCCATATGAAGAATTAGGTCCATATGAAGAGTTTGATCTGGGGTTCCTGTTCTTCACAGGTGGTGTCATGAGGACATTCACTTGAAGACTTTCAACATAACTTTTGGGAACCCAGATTTTCTTCATAGGGGAACCGTTCCTGCAGTTAGTCCCAACATATCTAGCAAATACTTCACCATTCTGATTTTTGAACAGTTTATAGTTGGAGTCAAATGACTCATCAGAAGAATGAGAAGATTCACATGTAAAGTCAGATAAGTTAGATGGATCAACTAGAGGTCCCTTTGCAGCAACCCATGAGGTTTTGGGGTACTGCTCAGGCTTCCAATATGTTCCATCAGCATTAAGTTTCCTCTCAAAGGCAATACCCTCTTTCCTAGGGTTTCTATTGAGGATCTGCTTTTTGAGCACATCACAAAGAATCTGATGCCCTTTGAGGCTTTTGTACATGCCTGTTGTGTACAATTCCTTCAGCCCTGCATCATCAGTGATACTAGCAATGTCCTCAGATGAGGAATTAGTGATAGCAGAGGCAGGTGAAGAATTTGTAACAGTTGAAGCATTTGAACATTCAGGTGAGGAATTAACAGATTCACGTTCAATGCAGTTTAAGCATGGAGGAACAAATTCTTCCTGAGAAGCGCTGATTTGTTGAGCTAGTAATGAATCGCGCTCCTTCTGAAGATCTTCATAACTCACTCTTAGCTTCTCAAGATCTTGCTTTCTTTGAAGAAATTCATAAGAAAGTTTCTCATGATCAGATAAGAGAGTGTTATGATGACTTTGAAGGTTATCAAACCTAGACTGAAGTCTCTGAAGATTTTTAGTCAGGGCTTTAGTGCGATCCATTTCTTCACCCAACATATCATCACTTTTGTCTAGCATGTTTTGAACCTTTTCAAAAGCCCTTTGTTGTTTTATAGCAATCTTAGCAAGTTTAGAGTAGCTGGGCTTGAGATAATCATCAGATTCATTTTCACTGGATTCAGAGGAGGTGTATTTGAGTACCTTTGCACCTTTTGCCATGAAGCAATAGGTGGGAGCGTAGTCATCATTATCTTCATTAGGCTTGTCGGTGGGGTCAGTTTCTTCAGTGTTGAAGATGGACTTGCTAACGAAAGCAGTAGCGAAGGCCAGACTCGCCACACCAGATTCGGATTCTTCAGACGCCTCTTCTTCCTCATTTTCCTCAGATTCAGCTTCAGAGTCCATTTCCTTGCCAATGAATGCCCGAGCCTTCTTGGAGCTGCTCTTCTTGTGAGATGAAGACTTCGAGGATTTTGATGACGAAGATTTTGACGATTTCTTCTTCTTCTTCGCATCATCAGAACTGTAATCCTTGTATTTCTTCTTCTTCAATTCCTTTTCCCACTGAGGACAATCTTGAATATAATGACCAGGTTTCTTGCATTTGTGGCACAGCCTTCTCTTATAGTCACTTGATGAGGAATCACTGCTTCTTGAGGATTTTCCAAAGCGACCACGCCGTGAGAACTTCTGGAATTTCTTCACGAGCAGTGCTAGCTCCTGGCTCAATTCTTCAGAATCACCAAGGCTACTACCAGAATCCTCACATTCAGACTCAGACACAGCCTTGGCCTTCAGGGCACGTGGTTTGCCATAGCACAAACCATAGAGATCTCTCTTTTCAGCAAGCTGGAACTCATGAGTATTTAGCCTTTCGAGGATATCGGCAGGATCAAGAGACTTGTAGTCAGCCCGTTCTTGTATCATCAGACCCAGAGTATCAAATGAGGAATCAAGTGATCTCAACAGTTTCTTCACCACCTCATGGTCAGTGATGTCAGTGGCACCGAGGGCTTGAAGCTCATTTGAGATGTCAGTGAGGCGATCGAAGGTTTGTTGGACATTTTCATTGTCGAGTCTTTTGAAGCGGTTGAAGAGATTCCGAAGAACATCAACTCGAGAGTCGCGCTGAGTTGAGACTCCTTCATTCACTTTGGATAGCCTATCCCAGATAAGCTTAGCAGTTTCCAAAGCACTCACTCTTCCATACTGGCCTTTACTCAGATGGCCACATATGATATTCTTCGCTTGAGAATCGAGTTGCTTGAATCTCTTCACATCGGTAGCGTTCAGTGAGGGTGTGACAGAGGAAACACCATTTTCCACAACATACCAGAGATCGTTGTCAATTGCCTCGAGATGCATTCGCATCTTGTTTTTCCAGTAGGGGTAGTCCGTCCCATCAAAGGTAGGACACCCAGCTGAGACCTTGATCATACCTGCGGTCGACATAACTGAAACTCCAGGCGGTTAAACCAAAATCACACAGAACAAGGGAGTACCTTGCTCTGATACCAATTGAAAGTGCGTTATGTCGACTAGAGGGGGGGGTGAATAGGCGATTTTTATGAATTCTTCACTGAGGAATTTGCCGGTGAGGAAATTCCTTAGCGAAGAACTATTAGCAGCGGAATAAGTACTCAAAAGTAAGCATAACAGAATACAAGCATGGTCATCATGACGAAATGAAGACTAGCACAGAGTACAGAAAGCGTAATCACAGGATAGCACAAGATGAAGACAAACAGACTGAAGAAATTGAACTGAGGAAATTGAGAAAGTCTTCAGTCAAAGTCTTCAAACACAGATATGAACAAACACTCAACACAGTAATGAGGAAATGAAAGGGTTGAGGAAATAGAACCAGTTAGGTTGGTGAAGACAATGATTTGGTAGACCAGTTCCAACTGCTGTCTCAGTTGTACGTCTGGTTGGAGCGGCTGAGTATTTAAACTCGAGGACACGCAGTCCCGGACACCCAGTCTCTGAGCACGCAGCTCAGGACACCCAGTCCTCACCGTATTCTCCTTGAACTAAGATCACGCAGATCTTGTCCAATCACTCGCGGTAAGTCTTCACGCGACTTCCAAACCTTCACAGACTTGGTCACTCGGCAATCCACAATTCCTCTTGGATGCTCTAGACCTTGACGCCTAACCGTCTGGAAGAAGCACAGTCTTCAAAGGTAACAAGCGTCGGATCCACGCAGGATCAATTTCTTCAGTGATGCTCAATCACTTGGGTTTGTAGGTGTTTGGGTTTTTGGGATTTTCCTCACTCGATGATTTTCGCTCAAAGTCCTCGGAGGATGGGTTGCTCTCAAATGACAAGTGTCAAGTTCTCTCGGAGCAGCCAACCAGCTAGTGGTTGTAGGGGGCGGCTATTTATAGCCTAGGGAGCAGCCCGACATGATAAGACATAAATGCCCCTCAATGATATGACCGTTAGGTGGATAAGATATTTTGGGACAGCTGGCGCGCAGCACAGCAACGGTCGGAAATTTGACTCTCAAATTCCTCAGGGCTATCATGTTCCTCACTGTGTAGGTAATCCGCACTGGTGAATTCCTAACTCCTCAGTCAGAGCAAATTCATCAGCGACCAGAAGAACTTCGTCTCTGTCACTGAAGAAAGTGACTGAACTGTATGAGATTTCCAAAGGCTTCACTCGAAGGGATTGGTAGGTGTAGGATTTTGAGTTGAGCATCACATGGAAATTTTTCCTTAGTATTTCCTCGACCCCCTTTAACAGTACAGTGTTTCCTATGACTCAAGAAAGAGAAAATGAAACTACGAAAACAAAAGTCTTCACGCTTCATGTTCCACAAATGAATACCAAGTCTTCAAGGTCACACCAATTTCTTCACTTTCAAAGTCTTCAGAAAGTCTTCAGAATATCAAAGTCTTCAGTTGAAGAACTTCATTTTTAGGGGTCGACTTTCTCTGTAAATATCAAACTCCTCATAGACTTATAGACCTGTGTACACTCACAAACGCATTAGTTCCTTAACCTATAAGTCTTCAATACACCAAAATCACTAAGGGGCACTAGATGCACTTACAGATGTTGATAGTCTGGGCCTAATACCAAAGAGACCTCGCAGCCAAACCTAAACATCTAAGACCTGAGGTCTCAACCAGGACGCCTGCCGGGTATGGGGAACCTACCAGTCCGGCGCATTCCTGAACCAGGACGCCTGCCAAGTATGAGGCCACCACAGCCACCTGCCACCACCATCTTCAGAGCTGTACTGTTGCATCTTCCGTGCCAGGTCTCTTTGCCATCGACGCCACCACGACGCCAGACAGCGTCGTCCTCCTGCGCGAGTCCATCCTCGCACATCAAATGTCGAATCTGCACTGCGCCATGCCGTCGAGATCCGTCGCCATCAATGTGTTGGATGAAGCACCGCTCCACCAAAGAAGCCGTCCGCTGGTCCCGTGAGAAGGAGTGCACCTCCAAGAATGCCGCCCCCAAGGGGGTAACGACACATGATTGCCGCCAACATCCGATCAGCTGATCTAGGGTTTCCCCTGGAGGTATTGAGTGGAGCTGGGAGCTTCACCTCGATGATGCCTTCATGAAGGAAACGATGATAAGGGCATCGTCATCACCGGCTCCAGCCATCCACCGAAGACCAAGTTTTCACCCGGATCCGTCCCAAGTAGTCCACCCGACAACCTGTGCATCGTCTCGACCGCCTTCAAAGCCCCAAATCTAGCCGCCTAGATCCGGTGACCAACCGCAACAGCAATGCCACCGTAGGAGCCCTGGCGCACCGGCCACTGCCTGAGTGTGCCACCACTGGAGCCTAGAAGGAGGGCTCCCACCCCGCCTCGCCAAGCCGCGAGAGCCACCGAGATGGATCCCGCGTGCTCGTCACTGTCTCTGATCCGAACCAATACGTAGATCAGATCGTCGTCACAGATCCGCCTTGGACATGGACTGCACCACGCCATGCCGCCGCGGGAAGACCTAGCTTCACCGGCCGCCACCATACAGGGCCGCCGCCCCGGGATCCAGACCAACTCCGACGAAGAAGAAGGCCACCACCACCAAGCCTAGGGCCGGCGCCACAGACATCCTCGTGTTGCAGATCAAGTCCAGGAGTAGTGCACCGCTAACGGCGATTGAGATCGTAGCACAACGAATTAGCCCGACTGAGTCAAGGCTAGATCCCCCATTGCTGGTGCCGTCCTCCACCGCCGCCGCCGCACCACATCCATGTCGTCGCCGATCTGCGCCACCGCCGCCGATCTGGCCGGAAAGGAGCGCCGCCTCTCAACTAGATCGAGATCCGAGGAGAAAACCGCCGCCGCCACCATGCCACAAGGGCTTTGCCCTGTGACGCCTCGGGCGATGGCGGCGGAGGAGAGCGGAGGTGAGGGGCGGCTGTAGGAGGAGGGCGGGGGCTCCCCGGTGCAGGGTGGCGCCGCCGCACGGGGGAGGAGGAGGGGGCGGCGGCTTTGAATTAATAGCTACATGAATAATTTTGGTACAACTCGAGTAAAGCCACACCTACTAGTTACATTTGTATATGTTTCCTCTTTATAAATACTAAGGTGTGAGTGGCGACTTGACCCATGTAGCCAGGTAAATATAGATTGGTTCCTTATTTGCTCGTCCAACTTCATATCTTTAAGTAAGAAAGCTCTGTCGTAATTGCTATTCTGGAGTGATTATGCTGTAGGAACGGGCGGCATTGAGAAAAATAAGTCAAGTGATGAGACAACACTCTGTGCACAAATTGAAATAACGGCTACCCGGAATATATTTGGTACAACGAGTACAGTCATACCTACTAGTTCACACGATAGCGTTGTCCTATTTACGTATACTAGAGATTTGAGTGCCGACATCAGTGGTGGAGTCAGCACTCGGCGACCCGGGGCAGCTGCCAGGGCTCGCCGCTGCCGCTAGTTTGAGCGAAGCTCTGATGGCAAGTTAGTCCTGCGCGTTGAACAATAGTGAAGCCAAGATCATGCACATGACAAGCATGGTTCTGAAAGCCATGGAACGAACCGATGAATGCAGTGCCAAATCAAGTGCCTGCGCATGCATATTTAACATCCTACCGTGATGGTGTATAGCAGCCTAGGAGGAGCAGGTCCACATGTAGTGTAGACCGGTCTGACCCAGTTAACTGTCAAGCGAAAATGATAGAAACGTTGTCAAATTTGTCCATGGAGAAATGAGAATGCTTGGGTTTGTCTCTACCAGCGTCAGAATGTGCAAAGTTTATCACATCAGCTAATTGTTCCAGCAGATTGTGCAAAGTTTGTCATATCAGCTAATTGTTCCAGCAAGTCTTTCAAAGTCAGGGTTCCAGTTCCACAATTGTTGGTCTACTGTCTATTATTGCCTGACCAATAGGAGTTTTTTTTTTCAAAACAGAGGCAAAAATATTTGCCTCATCGATTAATCAAGAAGAAGAGAGTTGCCCGGTTAATTTACGGAAAACCGGGCGAAAACTGATACAGACTCCCAAATACGGACTACTCGCAAAGTACGAAACACCAAAACTGCTCAAGCGGCCCTCTAAACAAGCAACAACCGCAACCCTCAATACTTGTAGAACACAATGAAACTCCTAGCGAGCACACCAACGAAAAATGACCACCCTCCACCATGAAACCACAGACGCCTTTCGGATGGCGCCACACTTCTTGTTTTTCTTCTTCTTTGGTTTCTCCTTAGTTGACTTCTTCTTTGGAGGGTCACTTGTCTTGCCAGATGCCGGCTGATGGGCCACCCATCTGTCAAGAAAATCATAAAACTCATTGAATTTCTTAGTTTCGTTGTCATCAACCAAGACGCCGCCAGGAGCAGGCATCAACACACTGACCGCATCAACAACCTCAACCAAAGGAATCACCGACGCAACCTCATCGACCACAAGAACCGCCAATGCTATGGACTCAGCCACCTCCAGTTGCTCACATGACTTTGGCAACACATGCCCCTCACACGAGGCCGCCGATGAGACCACCTCCAAATGCTCTACAGAGAGAGGCGAATCAGGGCTAAGACATAGCTCTCATAGCTCGGGCATGACCTGCAACACCGGAGCATCAAGCACGACAATGGACTCGCCCGAGAGTGACGATGAACCGTTCTCAATACGAGGGGAGAAACATCCATATAACTCTTGCCTCCCTTCCTCCATAGAGCCAACATCTTCCACGCCAGAGGGGCATGACATCGGAGTGGTCTGCGACCTAGCCGGTGCAAGGGAGAGCCTGCTAAGAGCAACCTCCGCCCGCTCAAGAAAGCTATGAACCCGTGCCAGACAACTCTGCAACAATCTTGTCTAATCGGTCAGAGAGGACCGCAACATCATATGGGTGGGGTTGCTGAGTCAACGGTAGGAGAGACGACAGACGCCCAAGACCCATGGTGAAGCGCCTTGGAGGGGAGCACGGATTTCATTGCACCCTTACATGAAGCTAGAGCAGGATGGCGCATGGAACCGAGGACTGGCGGCATGGCAAGTCATGCCAAAGAACTTAGAGGACGCCAAGGATTGCGGCATCCGCGCGCACGGTGACCGTTCTCCAAGCAACAAGAGCACCGAAGCGGATCTCTGCAGTCGGCCGCACGATGCCCAGGAGCGAAGCATCTGCAACATCTACCGTGCAGCGAAGCAGGGATTGGACGGGGAGCCATTGCAGGGGCTAGCGATGTCGGGCGACGCGGACCATGCCGGGGCAACACCTCCTGCCATCCCTTACTCGCCTTCACCACCACGTCCGGCAGAGCAGCGGCCGGGGTCGAGGCCTTGGCAGCAGGCGGTGTCATAGGGGCTAGCTCTTCTTCATCGTCATCGTCGCCGTCAGCGGCGAGAGAGGTCCATGACTCGGGCTCAGGCCGACCCGAGCCGAGATGCGGTGGCGCGGCGACGGGAGAGCACATCCCCACCGGTCCCTCCACGACACAGATCGACGCAGCAGAGGCCTGCACGGGGAG
This sequence comes from Triticum dicoccoides, assembly GCF_002162155.2. NCBI lineage: Eukaryota > Viridiplantae > Streptophyta > Magnoliopsida > Poales > Poaceae > Triticum > Triticum dicoccoides. The sequence goes on from NC_041381.1 coordinate 613,414,820, forward strand.
CCGCACGGGCACACGCACAGGCACACGCACAGGCGCAACCAACTTGCTCGGAGACACCACCGGCACCTTCCCTGACCCGCCAACAGCATGGACGGAGCGGCCCAGCACCGGCAGGGCCCGATCCAGATGGGATCGAGCAAGAGACGGGGCTGGCTGCGGGACGACGCACGGTGCGGAGCCAGCAGACATCTCAGCGGGAGGCGGCGACAGCGCGCTCGCTGGGGCGTGGACCAGCGTTGGGGGTGGCCGACGGGGAGCTGCTGATGAAGACGGGAGAGACGGTGCGGGGTTGCCGGGGCACAGCTCCCACACCTGATTCCTGGCAGGAGGGAAGGGGGGAGCAGACGACATGGAGGCCGGATCTGGGAGCGGCAGACGCGGGGGTGGCCGGAGCATGGAGATCCGGCCGGCGGCGGCCGCGCGCTCACGCGGGGACGACCGCGGTCGCGAGAGTCATGCTCGCTCTCCCCCGCTTGACCACGAACTGTGGTTACCAATAGGAGGTTTGGTTAGTCCAAGAATTGAAGTTAACACACCTCAAGCAGGCATTGTTTTCTTTTACAGCAAGGCACTTAGTTAGACATCGTCGATGCCAAAAATTAATTTGGGCTCCCAAACAGCAGGAAGAAAATGATTTAACAACATTAAGAAGCATCAGGGGCGGTGGTACAAAGACAAAGTCCAAGCCAATTGTACAAAATCCATCGGATCAGCAACGCGTGTGAGTCAACTACTTCTACTTAATTATAGATCCTTCAATCCTCAGGCGTGACAGACTGCTAGTGCATCGCGCTCAGGATCTCGTTTGCCGCACTGGTGTAATCTGTGTTGAATACTCCCTTCATATCAAAATATAAGACGTTTTTGACACTGTCACAGTGTAAAAAAGGTCTTACATATTTTCATACGGAGGGAGTACTAGGTGAACTCCGAACTTAATGAGAACGAACAATAGAATGATTCTTTTGAAGTATTTTGTAAGTATTCCTTCCCATCCTATACTAGGTGAACTAGTCAAATTTGTTTCTCTAGGGGAAAACTAGTCAAATTTTGTTTGTTGATGCCGAAAGCTAAGTGGTACTCTGAACATTCAGAAGAACAAAATTAAACAATAGTAAAAAATATATACAATTATGACTACGAAGTATCTATGGTGATGCAAAGTATAAGCCAATTATGCAAATTGCATCAGATAAGCAATGCGCGTGAGTCGCCTACCTCTACTTAATTGCACATCCTTCTGATCCTCAGGCGCAACAAATCGTAACACATTGTGTTCATGATCTTGTTTGGCCCAACCATGTGGTATGTGTTCAAAGTTCTATTTGTTATTGGTGAACAAATATGCAAGTGGTTTTCCCCGGCTTCTGTTCGTTCTCCTATGGCATGCTTGGATTGTATGTGGATGTTGATCTAGGGTTGACAAAATCCAGGGCATCGACATACCACCATATACAACGATCTTTGTGAAACATCGTAGAAATGTGTCAACGCCCTTACACATGTTTCTAAAGCAAATTATCAAATAAGGTACCGAGATGAGAGTTTGTGAAGGGGTGTCCGAGACCTTTGTGGTGTGTGCCTCTCAGGTGTGTAGCAACACTAGCAGAAACAGATTCAACTAATGTGGTTGAGGCATACACAGGCCAAGAAACCATACAGAATGAGGCTACGGTGTTTTATGATATTGTGTGGCGTTAGCTGGACTTATTGCGGAGGTGGATTTCATCGTTACCAAGGGAATTGAATGGAGCGGCACCCAAGATTGTCAAGTCTTGCTTTTCTAATCTACTTTCATGTAATAGAGTCGATGAATCACCTGGTATATAAGGCTACAGTGATGATCTTTCCTAAGAAAAAGACTAGGCGTCCTTGGTGGATGAGCTTACATTATCTTTAGAAACTTCATGTGTGGTAACTTGTTACAAGGTAGTAAGATTTCAGCTTTTGTAAGCCACACGGTACTATAAACCATGTGAAAATCTGAATTAATAGCTATGCCGATACTTTTGGTATGGCGAGTAAAGCTGCACCTACTAGTTACATTTGTATATGTTTCCTCTTTATAAATACTAAGATGTGGGTGGTGACATGACCCTGTAGCCAGGCAAACAAATATAGATTGGTTCCTTATTTGCTCGTCCAACTCCATATATTTAAGTAAAGAAAACTCTATCGCAATTGCTATTCTGAAGTGATTATGCTTTAGGAATGAGCGGCATTGGGAAAAATAATTCAACTGGCGAGCCAATACTCAGTGCACAAACTGAAACAATAGTTACCCGGAACAGTTTTGGTACAACGAGTATACTCACACACACTAGTTCATGAGGACAGCCCTGTCCTTTTTACATTACATATGCTAAAGATTTTAGTGCTGGCATCAGTGGTGGATGTTGGATCACAGGCCGGAGTACACACGCGAGCATGGTGGAGAGGAACAGCGAGAGGAACACGAAGACACTTGTAGTTTTGCGAGGCGCAACTGCAAGCCTCTTTTCTTGTTATCTCTTATTTATACGGTCAAATAAATTGCCGTTTTGTTACAACAGAAAATAACGTAAACACAGCGGAGAACGGGTATAACGGACGTGCCATCCCACGGCCACCCGAACTGCGCTGCGACGCCGCTGCATGCGCTCGATTCGTGCCATCCCACGAAGCACAAACGGCGGCCACATCCAACTAACTAAATACTAAGCCAAGACGTGTACATGCACACGTTGCATGACACGATTATTTGCAAAAAGAAAACTAGCAACCGAGTAGCCGAGCTACACGCCTAACAAAACCATGCAACCTAGAACCTGCACTACACATACATGCTAATGCAACAGGATTATCCAACAATCACTCCCTAATCTTGTTGCTGCTTGATGTTCACCTGATTTTGGGTAGCCTACTTGATCTGGCCTTTGCTGCCCGCGTCCGCGCTTGATGCTCGTGAGCTGACGCCACGGTGGGCGACACCCCCTTTCTTGATGGCATCTCCATGCATGTCAGGCTGCTGCTGCTGGTGTCTGAAAGATTCTGGGCTCAACTTTGTTGATGACACATGAGAAGCGCCAAATGTTGTCTTGAGTAGCACCTTGTACAGCCGGTTGGGTGATCTCTTAACCTTCATCTGCATCTTCCCAGACCTGCCTCTAGAGACTTTTTACGGTGCATCATACTCCTGTAAATAGTGGGTAGTATCAAAGATTAGGCCTTATCACATCCTTTGAGTTCACCACGAAGGATACACAGTAAATGTCCTCTTGACCAGAATAGCTCTGTTATAACATAATGATGGGATATTATACATTCTAATGAGGCAAAGCTATGCCTTGATGAGAACGGACAATAGAAAGGTTCATTTTTAGTATTTTGTGAGTATTCATTGCCATCCTTTACAAGGCGAACTAGTCAAATTTGTTGATGTCAAAAACTAAGTGGTACTCCGAACATTCAGAAGGAAACAATTAAACAATAGTAAAAAAAATACATTTACAACTATGAAATATCTATGGTGGTGCAAAGTATAAGCCAATTATACAAATTGCATCAGATAAGCAATGTGTGTGAGTCACCTGCTTCTACTTAATTGCACATCTTTCTGACCCTCGGGCGCGACAAATCGCTAATACATTGTGTTCATGATCTTGTTTGGCGCAATCGTGTGGTATGTGTTCAAAGTTCTACTCCCTCCTTTCACTTTTATAAGTCATTTCAGACAATTGAAATTGAGTTGCACGATGTCTGAAGTGTTTACAACGCCTTATAAAAGTGAACAGAGGGAGTATTTGTTAGGGAATTGATGAACAAATATGCAAGTAGTTTTCCCTGACTTTTGCTTGCTTTCCTGTGATCTGCCTCGCAAGTGTGTAGCAATGCTAGCAGAAACAGATTCAACTAATGTGGTTGAGGCATACACAGGCCAAGAAACCATAGAGAATGAGGCTACGGCAATTTATGATATTGTGTGGCGTTAGCTGGACTTATCGGGGAGCCGGGGAGGTGGGGTTCATCGTTACCAAGGGAATTGAATGGAGCAGCACCCACGATTGTCAAGTCTTGCTTTTCTAACCAACTTTCTTGTAATAGAGTTGATGAACCACCTAGTATTTGATATAAATAAAGCTAGCAGTGAAGATCTTCCCTAAGAAAAAGTCTTTGGACGTCCTTGGTGGATGAGAGACAATGAAAGACTGGTGTGCTATTTAACGTTTATTAAGAGGAGATTACCTTATCTTTAGAAACTTCATGTGTGGTAACATGTAAGCCACACAGTACTATACACGACTCTGTGAAAATCTGAATTAATAGCTATGTGGATACTTTTGGTACGATGAGTAAAGAGCCGCACCTACTAGTTACATTTGTATATGTTTCCTCTTTATAAATACTAGTATAAGATTTGAGTAGTGACATGACCCTGTAGCCAAGCAAACAGATATAGTAGATCGGTTCCTTATTTGCTAGTCCAACTTCATATATTTAAGTAAAGAAAACTTTGTCGCAATTGCTGTTCTGAAGTGATTATGCTTTAGGAATGAGCGGCATTGGGAAAAATAATTCAAGTGGCGGCGCAATACTGAGTGCACAAATTGAAACAATAGCTACCCGGAATATTTTTGGTACAACGAGTATACAGTCACGTACTAGTTCATCAGGATAGCCTTGTCATCTTTACATATGCTAAAGATTTGAGTGCTGGCATCAGTGGCGGAGCCAGTTCCTGGCGATCCGAGCCAGCTGGTTGGGCTCACCGCTGCCGCTGGTTTGAGCGAAGTCTCTGGTGGCGAGCACATCCTACATGCTGGACAGTCGTGAAGCCATGATCATGCACCCACCAACCATATGGTTCTGAAAGCCATGGAACGAACTGATGAATGCGGTGCCAAGACAAGCGCCTGCACATGCAGATTTTACGTCCTACCATGCTGGTGTGTAGCAGGAGCAGGTCAATGTAGTCTAGACTAGTCAGGCCAGTCGTCGAACCATGCACGAAAACCATAGAAATGTAGTCAAATTTATCCATGGAGAAATGTGAATGCTTGGGTTGGTCGCCAGCAGAGTATTGTTCAGAGTTGATCACATCAGCTAATTGTTCCAGCAGATTGTGCAAAATTTATCATATCACTATTGTTCCAGCAGGTCTTTCAAAGTCAAGGTTCTAGTTCCATCATTGTTGGTCTAGTGTCTACTATCACCTGACCAATAGGAGGTTAATTAGTCCAAGAATTCAAGGCAGGACAACTCAAGCAGACATTGCTTTCTTTTACAGTAAGGCACCTCAGTCAGACATTGTTGATGCCGAAAGCTAATTTGGACTCCAAAACAGCTAGAAGAAAACAATTGAACAACCATAAGAAAATATAAGTATGGCTAGGAAGCATCTGGGGCGGCATTACAAAGACAAAGTCCAAGCCAATTGTACAAAATCCATCGGATCGACAACGCGTGTGAGTTACCTACTTCTACTTAATTACAAGATCCTTTGATCCTCAGGCGTGACAGATTGCTAGTGCATCGCGCTCAGGATCTTGTTCGCCGCACTGGTGTGATCTGTGTTGAGACTTTTACACTTGATATCGACGAACATGTATGCAGGTAGTTTGCCTCAGCTTCTGCTCGCTCCACCTCGGTCTGTGTGGATTGCACGCAGATCTGGATGTGGATCCAGGGTCGACAAAATCTGGGGCATTGACATACCACCAGACACAACGATCTCTGCCAAACGGCGCAGAAATATGTCACCGCCTTTTCACATGTTTTGGAGCAGATTAACAGATAAGATAACGAGAGGATATAGTTTAGGAGTTACCAATGCCTTCACGCACAGAAAGATTAGGCCTTATCACATCCTTCGAGTTCAACATGAAGATATCACCAATGTAGAGATGGTTGGTCGGCACATAGACACAGTAAAGGTCCTCTTGACCAGAATAGCTCTGTTATGACGTAACGAAGGGATATTACACATTCAGATGAGTCAAAGCTATAGCTTAAATCAGAGCAAAAAACAGAATGGTTTGCAAAAGAAGCATTTATCATCATTTTGAATATTCCAAAAATATTGGTTTCCATCCTTTACAAGGTGAGTTGGTCAAATTTTGTGGTAAAACTGAATTTCAACATTCAACCATGCAAGGGTTCATGCCAGCGACTAAGATTACAAGGCAACATAACTGCATACTGAGCATAGAGAAAAATCATGAAAAATATATGTAAACCTGGTATAACAGTGAAAATCATTGGGAACTCGGTATAACAGTGAAGAGTATAGTAAACCTGGAGCGAGACTGATGAGGTAATGAACCCAAATGCATATTCCCCAATATGAGGATGTCGTGTGATGACTGCCTCCTTGAATGCCTGTTTGTTTTGATATGTAAAAATAAACAAAAGTTAGTGCATAAGCTACTCTGCAGATTGAATATCATGATAACTGTGAATTTACCTGGCGATATATCAACACTAATTTGCTTGGATGCATTGTAGATGTGGCGCACAAGTGGTATGCGCTTGATGATCCATTCACCAATGCCAACAACAGATGCTCCAACCCAAGATGACATGAAGACCCCAACGAAAAATATGAAAGTAACAGAAGTGATGAAGCCAAGACCTGGAGATTCAAATGAGTACAGTGGGAAAATAAGCTGGATAGGCAGTAAGCATCCTTCTTAGCAATGAATAAGTTACAAAATAATAACTGATTTCAACTACTCAGTTTCATGTCATGTTTCACACATTTTTTGTACAGAAATTTAAGAATCTAATGACACGATAAACTAGAACTTAAAAAAATTATCAAATTATGCACCTAATTTCTAGGTTCAGCATACGAATTATGCAGACTGTATAATACACAACAATAAACAATAACATATAATATAATAATAACACTATAGGATCAAACCCCAAAGTGGAAACAGGATGAAGGCAGTCATTTATTGAAGAAACTACAACATGGCATCAAACCATCGAAGAAATTTGATATTTCAATACCAAAAGAAGCGGAGTAGTTTGCATACCAAAAATGTTGATACCCAATTGTGCATAGATTGGAGAGAAGAATCCATCAACAAAATGAATGAACCACCAGGTGAAGTAGAATGTTATCGCTATGGGGAAGAGAATCACACTGGCATTTTCTCAGAAAAGAACATCAAAACAGCATCAGTGCTTACGTGAAAATAAAATTTATATAACAGACGCAGGACAACTGGTAATGGTTGGTGTACATATTTACTGGTTATCGCAGAATAAGGATGCAACTTCGAGTAAGATTTATTATGTCCAGTCAGTATTTGTAATAAACTTGGAGCACATTTTGAAATTACGAATACATTAAAAATGAGAACAAAAAACAAAATTCTGATTTTTTTAAATGTTCACATAAGCAAATTCCAAAGGAAACATAAAATCAGAGAAGAAACAAAGATGTGAAAAATAGAGACAAAACTATAGCTGAAAAAAATATGACAAATCGGTTTAGGAACCTTTTATATACTCTAGTTCCCAAAACGAGCCAGGAACCTTCCAGAAGATTCACAATATCGTGGCTCGAACGCTCAAATGGGCCGGCCCATTCAACGATTGTGTGTGTGATTGCCCAGTTTTTTGCCACAACATGTGGCAAATAGGAAATTCCGTACGTTTGGGGAGTAATGTCAAATAGACGGCAGCATGCACAGAAGGTCGCCTGACTGAGCCACCCCATTGTCGCGCACGGAAATAAGAAAAAAGTCACTGAAAAAAGAATGGCAGTGCATGGGGTCGAACAATGTAACTCCCACTGCCGACCACTTGTCGCTAGCCACACGAGCTAAAAGGCTTCCATTCAAACTAGGTAACACGGACTATAAGAACCATCCATCAGCGACCAGTTTACTGTAGAGAACCAGTCTTTTTCACAATATTTAATTTTATTTTTTTTCTATTTGCTATTTATCACTTTTTCATTTTGTGTTTTAATTTTATTTTTTATTTTTCAAAAACTGCTCATGCTTTCAAAAATTTGTTCATAAAATACAAATATTAGCATTTTAAAAATGGTATGATTTTTTTAAATGTTCATGCCTTCCAAAATTTCTCAGAATGCCAAAACACAAATGTTTTCTAAAAAGAGCGAACAAAAATTTGAAAGCACGTTAAAAGCCCAAAAAGCCCCGTTTGGAAGCACCTTCTTTTTGATAAATTTTGCATTTTCTGGAGTTTCTTGCTTAAAAAAGGCCAATAAATGGCCAGACATGTCAAAAATCATTCAAACATGGATGGATGCCTACCAAGGCATGCCAGCCTGCTCGTAAAAGTTAGGGTCACTTATTCATATATCAAAACATACCACCAGTTGGGGTGCATCCATGAGCATGTAGTTTTTCCTAATTTGAATGTTAATTGCAATTTCTATCATTATCAATCAACATGAACAAATTGTGTGTGAAACTTTTACAAGGTTGAACACTTTTTCAAAAATTGTTGACAAATCTGAATAGTTGATGAAAAATTTGTACACAATCAGAAAACTACGTACATTTTAAAATCTATGAAAATTACTAAAAAGATAATATTTCTTAAATTTGTGAACAAAAACTATACTGAAATTCTAGAACATTTTTTAAAATTGCAAAGAATATTTGAAAACAAGAACAAAATTTTCAACTTTTTGAACATATTTCAAAAAGAGTAATAATTTTTTAAAAGGAGAAAAATAAATTACCAAGAGAAAGAAAAATGAAAAAATAGAAAAATATGCTTAAGCCCTGGTAACTAGGCGACATCATCGCTCCTGTCGGGCGCCTGCTGGGAGAAAACCTTATTTGACATTTATTGGGTCAAACAGTTGTTGTTTCTCACAAACCCTACTGATACGAGTGAACATGGGCCAAACCGTTTTAATTTTTTGTTGCCTCTGGACATGCTTGGTTTGGGAACCTTCTAGATGGTTCCAGGTCGGTTTTTACAGGTTTGGATACCTTCTAGAAGGTTCATGAATCCGTTTTCTTGTCTTTTTCTTATTTTTTCCTTTTAAAAAACGTAAAGTTCAAACAAAGTTCAATGTACTTATTTGTTCATATTTTCCAAAAATGTTTGAATATTTCAAATAATGGTCTCGTTTTCAACAAAGTTAAGAGTTTCAAAATTGTTTGTGTTTTGAAAAATTGTTTGGAATTTCATTTTTTCTCAATTTTCATAATTCTTTAGAGTTTCAAAATTTGTTCCACTTTTCGAAGAAAATTGTTTGCATTTGTTTCATGTTTAAAAAAAGTCGCATTCAAAATTCTGAACAATATTCAAATTTGTTATGTTCAATTTTGTTTCACATTAAAATAATTCACATTTAAAATTCCTTAAAACCTTTAAATCTGTGGCTGTTCATACTACCTCCGTTTGGGATTTGAAGGCCAGCTAGCCGAAGTGGCAGTACCAAGAAATTCACAATGGTTAATTTATAGCATTGGGTAGAGCTGTAATTTTGGGAGGCAGTTAATGCCAATGGCTCAAGAAACGATTGCGTTGTATGCATTGGCTCATCTTTTTTTTTGAGTGGATGCATTGGCGGCAAGCACGTCCTACGCGTTGAACAATAGTGAAGCCAAGATCATGCACATGACAAGCATGGTTCTGAAAGCCATGGAACGAACTGATGAATGCAGTGCCAAAACAAGTGCCTGCACATGCACATTTTACATCCTACTGTGATGGTGTGTAGCAGCCTAGTAGGAGCAGGTAAGTATGTAGTGTAGACCGGTCGGACCCAGCTAGCGAACCGTCGCACGCGAAAATGATAGAAATGTTGTCAAATTTGTCCATTGAAAAATGAGAATGCTTGGGTTGGTCGCCTCGAGCTTCAGATCGTGCAAAGTGTATCACTTCAGCTAATTGTTCGAGCAGATTGTGCAAAGTTTGTCAAATCAGCTAATTGTTCCAGCAAGTCTTTGAAAGTCAGGGTTCCAGTTCCACCATTGTCTGTCTACTATCGCCAGACCAATAGGAGGTTTGGTTATTCCAAGAATTGAAGGTAACACACCTCAGGCATGCATTGTTTTCTTTTACAGCAAGGCACCTTAGTCAGACATCGTCGATGCCGAAAATTAATTTGGGCTCCCAAACAGCAGGAAGAAAATGATTTAACAACATTAAGAAGCATCAGGGGCGGTGGTACAAAGACAAAAGTCCAAGCCAATTCTACAAAATCCATCGGATCAGCAACGCATGTGAGTCAATGTTAGACTAAGTATATATTAGATATACATGTTGTAACACAACTTGTATTTGTACGGTTCCCTCTTATAAATATATGACAGCCGTACCCACCAAGGGTATCGAGCATTGTTTCAAACCCTAATACGTCTAACATGGTATCAGACGACGCGTTCGATCCGCATCACGCTTTCGCCTCCTCTGCTGCCGTCGCGCCGCCCCCCCTCCCCCCCGCCGCGCCGCCTCTCTCCACTCTGGCGATGGAGTCACAGTTCCTGGCGTCGCCTCCACTTGCCTAGGCCCGATCTACTGCGTCGGGATCACATCCTCCCGCGCCACATCGATCGCCCGCCATGTTGCCGCCGCCTCGGTCGCGTGCTGCGCCTCCGATCGCGGCCACCCCGATCCAGTCGCGGGGCACGCCTCCACCATCGGCCTCCTACGGCGCCAATGGGCAGGCGGCCTACGGTGGTCTTCCAGCCCCGGCCCCGTACCACGATGCGGCCAGGCCGGCCCCGCCACGATGCACCCCTTGCCTCGGGGCCCTATGGCGCTCCCATCCAGGTGCCGTACGGCGGCCCGTACCCGGCGCCCTACCTCGCGCCATCGGTTGCATCGTATGCGCCGTATTCTGCTACAGCCCCGACGTCCTACGCTGCTGCCCAGCCGTACACCGCTCCTCCTGCGCTCCCGTATGGTGCGCACTCCTCGGCGGCTTACGGCCATCATCAACAACCATCAGCCGAGGCACTAGTCCCGTATAGTGCCATTCTGCCGCCTGGTCCGCCGCCTGATCTGCCGCTCTCCGCGCCGATGGCCGAACCAGGGCCGTTTCACTTCGCCCATCTGGTGACGGTGAAGCTTTATGCTGATAACTATCTCCTGTGGCGCGCTCAAGTGTTGCCGCTGATGCGGAGCCACTACCTTGAAGGATATGTTGATGGCTCCCTGCTGTGCCCTCCGGCTATGGTTCCGGTGCCCTCGTCCCATGGTGGCTCTGTCATGGTCCCCAACCCTGCTCATCGTCGGTGGACTGCTCAAGATCAAGCCATCATGGGTGCTATTCAGTCATCGCTCACTCCATCTGTGGCTGGCATGGTTGTCTTTGCCGCCACGTCGAGGGATGCATGGGCCACGCTTGACTCCAGCTTCTCCTCACAGTCGCTCGCACGTTCGTCTGCTATACGCAATCAGCTGGGTGATGTCAAGAAGAATGATCTCTCTGTCACTCCTTCTTCAACAAAGTCAAAAGCTTGGCCGATACACTGTCCTCCATTGGGAAGCCGCTCCGTGATGAGGAGTTTACTTCATTCATTCAAAATGGACTGGACGAGGATTATGACTCTCTGGTTGAAAATGTCAACGGGCGTGACAGGCCGATGCCACCCCGTGACCTCTACGCCCGCCTCCTTAACACGGAATAGCGGCTCGCTGCTCGTCGCTCTGTCGGAGTCTACACGGAGGGCCCTTCTGCGAATGCTGCTCTTCGCGGAGGTGCCCGTGGTGCCAAGCAGAAGCCACCGCCGCCCTCGGGCAACCAGCCTCGTCCGCCCGCTCCCGCTCCTCCAATGGCTGGTTGCAAGCGACTTCACTGCGAGGCGTGTGGTGGTGGTGTCGAGTGTCAGCTTTGCGGTATTGAGGGGCACTTGGCATCTCGGTGTCATCGTCGGTTTAAACGTGATTTCCTTGGCATCGGGAACAATGGGAAGGGCAACGAGAAGCAAGTTGCTCTTGCCACACAGGAGCCCGGGTTCACTCCTTCATACTCTGTGGATCCTGCCTGGTACATGGACACAGGCGCCACGGACCACTTGACGAGCCAGCTTGACAAGTTGGCCACTCGACAACCCTACACCGGTCATGATTAGGTTCGCACTGCCAATGGATCAGGTATGCCCATCTCACATATTGATCACGTATGCCCATATCACATATTGGTCAGGCATCTCTTCTTTCTCGTACCACTAAAACCTTGCGTCTCCTTGATGTCCTTCGTGTTCCTTCAGTCACACGTAGTTTACTCTCGGTTCCTAAATTAACTCTTGACAACAATGTGTTTGTTGAGTTTCACCCTTTCCATTTTTTTGTTAAGGATCGGGATACGAGGGACGTTCTTCTTAGTGGTCGAGCTCGCGACGGCTTATATGCGCTTGATGTGCCACGAGTGCCTGATGTGCCACGAGTATCTCAGGTGTTCAGTGGTGTGCGGGTGTCGTCGTCGCAGTGGCATTCTCGCCTTGGCCACCCTGCCACTCCCATTGTGCGCCATGTGCTTCATCGTCATCGTCTTCCCGTTGAGTCCAGTAATAAGGAGTTTCTAGTTTGTGATGCCTGCCAACAAGGCAAGAGTCATCAGTTGCCCTTTTCTGTATCAAGTCGTGTTGTCAAGGCTCCTCTTGAACTTGTGTTTTCCGATGTGTGGGGCTATGCCCAAACCTCTGTTAGTGGGCACAACTATTATGTCAGTTTCATAGATGCTTTCAGTCGCTTTACTTGGCTTTATCTTATTAAGCGCAAATCTGATGTGTTTCATGTTTTCATGCAATTCCAAGCACATGTTGAACGGTTACTCAAGCACAAAATTATTCATGTTCAGTCTAATTGGGGAGGTGAATACCGTAATCTTAACACCTTCTTTCAGAAGCTTGGTATCTCAAATCATGTGTCTTGTCCTCATACACATCAGCAGAACGGTGCAGCTGAGCGTAAGCACCGTCATATAGTTGAAACTGGGCTAACACTTCTTGCACATGCCTCTGTCCCGTTTCGGTTCTGGAGCGATGCCTTTGTTACTGCTTGTTTTTTGATAAACAGGATTCCCACACGACTTCTTCACATGAAGTCCCCTCTAGAAGTGTTGCTTCATGAAACTCCAGATTACTCCTTTCTCAAAGTGTTCGGTTGTGCGTGTTGGCCACATCTTCGCCCGTACAATAAGCATAAACTTGAGTATCGGTCGAAAAAATGCGTGTTCCTCGGATACAGTCCTCTCCACAAAGGTTACAAGTGTCTCCATGTTCCATCAAACCATGTTTACATTTCCCGTGATGTTGTGTTTTGTCGGAGTAATGGGCCACGGGTAGGCTAACCCGAGCCCCAGAACCTTTCAAAACATCGGGGCAGGCTGCGCCCCTCAAGACCCCATGATAAAGAGCTGCTTCCTGGGAGTCGGCGACAACTGCCCCTCACGGCCGAGTTCCAGGGACGACTTCGAGTTAAGCCGACTCTTAGCAGACGACTTCGAGATAAGCCGACTCTTAGCTGACGACTTCGAGATAAGCCGACTATGGGAGTCAGCCCGCGACCCCAACCACCCCTGCCTTCGCCACGATGGACGGGGCAGGGTACGGTCACTGCGTGGCCGTCCCTGCCCCGCTTACGAAGGGCTGGCATGGCTACAGTGCACCATATCGCTGGAGATCTCCATCGTGGCGCGGCACTGTTGCCATGCCCGCCCTGACCTCAGCCCCCATGGGCGGCGCACTGTGCCCACGACGGCTTACCTATACGGCCCCGAGACGGCGGGACCCGCCCGTCAGCGGGGGTACAGAAGACGGAGAGAGCGCCACAAAGACGGACCCGTGGGAGTCGGCCCCCTGGAGTCGGCCGGCCCCTCCCACGGGCCCCGCACGCCATTAACCAGACAAGACGGGGAATGGCGACAATGATCGTCCGCCAGGCGGCGGCACTGTTGCCACGACCCCATGACCAAGCCCGCGTCATTGGAAGCACGGCTACAGTACCAGGCCTGTCGGCAGGGCCCACCAGTCGGCGGGCCCCAGCAGTCGGCGGAGAAGACGACGGCCTGAGAGACAGACGGCTGGGACCCACGCCCAGCTGGATTACCATTGTATCCCTGGGGGCAGGCCTATATAAGCCCCCCGGGGCACCCATGCAAGGGGGATAGATTCTTTAGCATTAGACCCGATCATATAGGAAGGAGGGAGCTAGCCTTGCCCTCTCCTACCTCCAGGAAACAGCTCTAGGAGCAACCCTGTATTCACTTTGCCATAGTGATCATGCGGAGCCCCCGCAGAGCAGTAGTAGGGGTGTTATCTTCTCGGAGAGCCCTGAAGCTGGGTAAGATCCGTCGGCGTGCATGTCTTCGCCTTATCCCGTTTCCAGGCACCGACGACATTCTACTCACTCCCACCATGATAAGCCATCCTTTGGCATATGTCGCACCCAACCCCCGACATTTGGCGCCCACCGTGGGGCGAGGTGCACCGTCGTCCAGAGACCTGCTCTGGACGGGAACCCTACTGGCGAGCGCAGCCAGCCCGGCATGCCAGACAGAGTCTGCGCCAACGCGCTGCACGATGCTGAGATCGCCTGCGCGGCCAGCTGCCTCGCCGAACGTGTTGGCGAGGTTCGCCTCTCCGACGAGCCTGCATCCGACGCAGGCACGAGCGGACCCGAGAGCCTCCTCGCAGGTCTCCTCGACCAACTCCACGTCGCCGGCGAGCCCGCCGTGGACCTGGAGTCCATAGGCTCCACTGACCCGATGCTGGTCGACTCTGACACCGCGTCGCTCGACGCATTCCCCACCAACATGGTGGTCTACGACGAGCTGCTCCCTTGCGCGGAGAGCGGCAGAAGCACCGTCACGGAGGTTCTCATCCTCGATCACTGCGAGTGTTCCAGCGAAGGAGCTCATGATCCACTCGACGCGGCTCTGCAAGACCTGACCGCGCCCATTCCGGGAGACGTCGACGCCGAGACGCTGGAGGCGCGCCGCCTTCAGCTCGTCGAAGGCGCGAAGAAGCTGGCAAGCATGAGATGCTTGTCAGAAGCCTACCAGCGTGAGATGGATCGCGCTGTGGGCGGCTCACCGGCCCCGACTGGGCCTAGCCGCCTTGGCGTGGTCCGGCAGCGTGGCGCGGTCATCGCCAACCTTTTCGAGGCCAATCGCCCTGTGTACGCCACACCTGCGGAGAACATCCACGCCGCCCAGGCGGCGGCGGACGAGCTAGATAACTTCGAGGGCGAAGAGCGCCGCTTGATGATGGAGCGAGTCCAGCAGCTCCTCGACGCGGCTGCCGCACAGAACGAAGCCGACTGCCGCACAGAGGCGCCGCAACGACAAAACGACGACTTGCCTCCCCGCCGAGATCAAGGCGCGACGTCTCGGACACCAACCGGCGGTGTCCGCGGAAGGAAAGACAAGGATCCGGCTGTCAGCCACAGTCGGACTCGCATCACCATCGAGCGCGACCAAGACGGACGCCCCAAAGCAGTAGAACGGCGGGACGACTATCTGCCTCCTCCTCCTCGCAAAGAAAGGCGAGTCTCCCCGCCGCCCGTCGAGCATCCGACTCTCGGCGACCGCCTTGGCCGCCGAGAGGGAGTCGGAGAAAATGACGCCCGCCACCGGATCGACCGATTGCACTGATCCCTGGCGCTGGAAGAAGAAGACGAGTTGGGTCCGCCTTGTTTCGGACCTCGCATCCGAGACGAGACCTTTCCCAAAGGGTTCACGCTCCCCCGAGATACGCCCAAGTACACCGGCTCCGTGAAGCTGGAAGACTGGCTAGTTGACTATTCCACGGCCGTCAACATAGCAAACGGCAACAAGCGTGTTGCCGTAAAGTACGTTCCACTCATGCTCCAGGGCACGGCCCGGACATGGTTGAACAGCCTGAAGCCCTGCAGCATCAACAGCTGGGTCGACTTCACCGAAGCCTTTGTCCGCAACTTCACGAGCACGTACAAGCGACCTCCCAAGCCTCGCCAACTCTCCTTGTGCGTGCAAGGCCCCCACGAGTCGACTCACGACTACCTCACGCGCTGGGCCGAGCTTCGGAACTCTTGCGAGGGCGTGCACGAGGTGCAGGCTATCAAGTACTTCACTGCCGGGTGCAGAGAAGGCACCCTCCTCAAGCACAAGCTCCTCTGCGACGAGCCGGAGACCCTCGACGAGCTTTTGATCATAGCAGACAAATACGCCACGGCCGACTCCTCCATGAAGGCGGAGATTCAAGTTAGCGCAACTGGCAAAGTCGCCCCTCAGGCTCCCAGAACTCCGGCTGGGGACGCCAGTCCGAGACAACAGTAGAACGACCACAAGCGCAAAGCCCCACAGCCGGCTTCCAGCAGCCGGCAAGTTGCGACAGTCGAAGAGCAACAGCCGGAGGAGCAGCCTCCGTCCAAGCGACAAAAAGGCGGCAAGTCCAACTGGTTGCCGGCCTTCTCCTACGAGTAGACCCTAGATGGCCCTGCAAGTTTCACAGCGGCGCGAAGCCGTCGAACCACACCACCCGGAAATGCCACTGGCTCACCAGAATCGCCAAGGGAGACGGCCTCCTACCTCCCCCGCCTGCTGGGCCGCCGCCTCCACCGCCGCCCCAGCAGCCGGCTGTCAAGCCAGTCGGCGCAATACAAGATGAGTACCCAGAAGAGCACGGAGCCTATGTGGTGTTCACCAGTGTGGCCGACGATTGACGCAGCAGGCGGCTGCAGCAGCAAGGGGTGAACACAGTCGCGTCGAGCACTCCAGAGTTCATGCACTAGTCCGAGAGGCCTATCAGTTGGAGCAGAGCTGATCACCCAGAGGTGATGCCGAGTCCAGGATCCTATGCCCTGGTCCTAGGTGCCACCCTTGCCACGGATAGGCGGGCCGCTCGCTTCTCGCGAGTGCTGATAGACGGAGGCAGTAGCATCAATATCCTGTACAAGGACACCATGGAGAAGTTAGGAATCAAGCAAAGACAGCTTTAGAGCAGCCGGACTGTGTTCCACGGCATCGTTCCTGGACTTTCCTACTTGCCAATCGGCAAGATCCTGATAGACGTCCTCTTTGGGGACAAAGATCATTTCTGTCGAGAGCCAGTTTGGTTTGAAGTGGTGGACCTCGAAAGCCCGTACCATGCGTTGCTTGGCCAACCTGCCTTGGCCAAGTTCATGGCGGTCCCCCACTACGCCTACCTCAAGATGAAGATGCCGAGTTCCAAGGGGATTCTAACCGTAGCCGGCGACAACAGAAAGTCGTCCGCTTGCGCGGCCAAAAGCAGTCGGCTGGCCGAGTCCTTGGTGATCGCGACTGAGAAGTGGCTTCTCGATCGGGTTGTGGCGATGGCCGGCAAGCAGCCCGAGATGTAGCCCGACCCCAAGGAGTCGGAAGCTGAAGGTTCGTTCAAGCCGGCCAAAGAAACAAAGAAGATACCCTTGGACCCGGAGCACCCATAGAGGTACGCTGTCATAGGTGCAAACCTTGACAGCAAATAGGAAGGCGACCTCGTCAATTTCCTCCGTGAGAATCGAGACATCTTTGCATAGTCCCTTAAAGACATGCCAGGTGTACCGACGGAATTCGCCGAGCACAAGTTACATGTCCAGTCTGATGTGAAGCCCGTCAGGCAGCCCTTGCACCGCCTGTCAGAAGAGAAGAGAAGAGTTGTTGGAGAAGAGATAGCCCGGCTCCTGGCAGCCGGCTTCATTATGGAAGTATTTTTCCCAGAGTGGCTAGCAAACCCGGTCCTGGTGCTGAAGAAGAACAAGCAGTGGCGGATGTGTATCGACTACACAAGCCTCAACAAAGCTTGCCCCAAGGACCCGTTCGCTCTGCCGAGAATTGATCAGGTGATAGACTCCACAGCCGGATGCGAGCTGTTGAGTTTCTTAGATGCATATTCTGGATATCACCATATCAAGCTGAACCCGGCTGACAGACTGAAGACCGCCTTCATCACGCCGTTTGGAGCCTTCTGCTACCTGACCATGATGTTCGGCTTGAGGAATGCCGGCGCCACCTTTCAGCGTTGCATGCAGAAGTGCCTCCTCAAGCAACTCGGCAGAAACGCCCATGTCTACATGGACGATGTGGTGGTGAAGACGGAGAAGCGCGGAACATTGCTGAAAGACCTCAAGGAAACCTTTGAGAACCTGCGCCGATTCCAGATCAAGCTCAACCCTGAGAAGTGCGTCTTCGGAGTACCAGCCGGCCAACTCCTTGGCTTCTTGGTCTCTGAACGTGGCATAGAGTGCAACCCTGTAAAGATCAAGGCCATCGAGAGGATGGAGGTACCCCACCGACTGCTAGATGTGCAAAAGTTCACCGGCTGCTTGGCGTCCATCAGCCGTTTCATCAGTCGGTTGGGTGAGAAGGCTCTCCCTTTATACCAGCTCATGAAGAAGACAACCTTTTTCGAGTGGAACCCCAAGGCGGACGAAGCTTTTCTCCAATTAAAGAAAATGCTGACTACTGCCCCTGTGCTGGTGGCTCCGACTCCTAAAGAGCCCATGCTCCTATACATTGCCGCCACCAGCCGGGTAGTCAGCACAGTTATTATAGTTGAGCGCAAGGAGGATGGCAAGGCGCTACCTGTCCAGAGACTGGTATATTACCTGAGCGAAGTACTGTCGGCCTCCAAGCAGAACTACCCCCACTACCAGAAGATGTGCTACAGCGTGCACTTTGCCGCCAAGAAATTGAAGCCTTACTTCCAGGAGCATCCAATCACTGTGGTTTGCACAGCCCCACTTCCTGAGATCATCAGAAGCCGAGATACTTCTGGCCGAGTGACCAAATGGGCCATCGATCTGGCTCCCTACACCATCTACTACCAGCCCCACACCGCCATCAAGTCGCAAGCATTGGCCGACTTCCTCGTCGACTGGGCCGAGACCCAGTACCTGCCGCCAGCGCCCGACTCCACCCATTGGCGGATGCACTTCAATGGCTCCAAGATGCGCACTGGCTTGGGAGCCGGCGTTGTCCTCACTTCCCCCAAGGGAGACAAGCTAATATATGTGCTGCAGATCCACTTCGCCGCCTCCAACAACATCACTAAGTACGAGGCGCTCATTCACGGGCTCCGGCTTGCCAAAGAGCTTGGCATTCGCCGGATCCTGTGTTATGGCGACTCCGACTTAGTGGTCCAGCAGTCATCTGGCGATTGGGACGCCAAGGATGCAAACATGGCGAGCTACCGTTTCCTTGTGCAGCAACTCAGCGGATACTTCGAGGGGTGCGAGTTCCTCCACGTGCCAAGGAATGACAACGACCAAGCAGACGCCCTGGCACGAATCGGCTCCACCCGCCAAGCAATACCATTTGGCGTCGCCCTTCGGCGCCTCCTCAAGCCGTCTATCAAGCCTTCACAGGAATCTGACTCCATTTTCGTGCCAGCTCCCCCCGAAGAAGTCGGATCCGACTCAAGAGCCCCAGCAGACGGCACGAAAATTCTTATAAACAGCTCCAAGCACGCCGTAGTCGAAGCCGGCTCGGGGACTTCAGAACCCGGCCCGGGGACTGTGGCGACCAGTTCAAAGACTCTAGAACTCGGCCCAGGGACTGCTCCAGTCGGCCCGGGGACTTCGTTAATCCAGCAAGCTGCCGCGGACTCCAACCCGCCGCCTCCCAGCCCAGCCGCCCTCGTCCAAGTTGCAGTACTGGCAGTTGAAGAAATAGCAGCACCCTCATGGGCCCAGCCCATCCTCAAGTTCCCGGTGAGCAAAGAACTGCCAATTGATGAAATCTTGGCTCGGCAAGTACAACGCCGAGCAGCAGCCTACACCATAGTCAACAGAGAGTTGGTCAGGCACATCGTCACTGGTGTCTACCAGCGTTGCATCGAGCCAGAGCAAGGCCAAGCAATTCTCAGAGACATCCATGAAGGCGAGTGCGGCCACCATGCGGCTTTAAGAGCACTCGTCACCAAAGCCTTCCGGCACGGTTTCTTCTGGCCAACTGCCCTAGAAGAGGCCAAAGAATTAGTCCAAAAGTGCAAAGGGTGCCAGATGTTCCGCTCCAAGCCACATCAGCCGGCTTCCGCACTCAAGACTATCCCCATCGCCTGGCCCTTTGCGGTTTGGGGCCTGGACATGGTGGGACCATTCAAAACAGCACGAGGCGGCTTAACTCACTTACTTGTCGCAGTGGACAAGTTCACCAAGTGGATAGAAGTAAAGCCCATCAAGAAGTTGAATGGTCCGACTCCAGTGACTTTCATTGCCGACATCACGACCCGGTACGACATACCGCACAACATCATCACCGACAATGGCACAAATTTTGCCAAAGGTGCCTTGGCCCGTTTCTACGCGACTCAGGGCATCTGACTGGACTTAGCGTCTGTTGCCCATCCGCAGTCAAACGGCCAGGTAGAACGAGCAAACGGCCTCATCCTGTCTGGCATCAAGCCTCGACTGGTCGAACCACTGGAGCGTTCGGCCGGCTGTTGGCTTGACGAGTTGCCAGCCGTCCTCTGGAGTCTGCGCACGACTCCAAACAAGTCAACCGGCTTCACACCCTTCTTCCCCGTCTACGGCGCTGAAGCCGTCATCCTGACGGACATAGAGTTCGACTCTCCGCGAGTCACCATGTACACCGAGGAAGAAGCAGAAGAAGCACGTCAAGACGGTGTCGATCTGCTGGAAGAGGGCGGCTGTTGGCACTCAGCCGGTCCAGCATCTACCAGCAGAGCCTGCGCCGATACTATAACAGGAAGGTCAGGCCGAGATCTTTCCAAGAGGGCGACCTTGTGCTCCGGCTGATCCAGCGAACAGCCGGCCAGCACAAGCTGTCGGCGCCTTGGGAAGGCCCCTTCATTATCAACAAGGTGCTGGGAAATGACTCCTACTACCTGATCGACGTTCAGAAGCCCCGAGCACGCAAGAGGGACGACTCCGGCAAAGAGACAGAATGCTCGTGGAATGCAAATCTTCTCCGAAGATTTTAAAGTTGATGCAGTATGTATCGCACTACCCTTTGTATTAAAGTACCAAGACTTCGGGCCCCCCGAGACGAGCTCGGGGACTGCCCTTTTTGTTATCTGTATGATAAGAATTATGCCTTCGAGTATACTACTCTTTGTTATGTCGCTTGGCACCGGGCTCGACTAGTCGGCCCGGGGACTCGCCGCCTTACGCTATGAAATGCTTCCTGCAGTCGGACAAGTAGTGCGTGGCGCCTAAGCCGTCTCCTGTCAGAAGCCGCAGCTCACAGAGCGACTGATTGGTGGACAGGAGTAAGGAAGAATGGGCGTCCGCACGAAAAATGGCTAAGGACTCAAAGCATAAACATAGCTTAAGCCGGCTTCCTGCCTCTCTTAGCAGAGCCGACTCTTTAATAGTCGGCCTGCCGCTTTCTATCCAACTTGTTAAAAGACTCTAAAAATGGACAAGTACTTGCCTTCCCAAAATAGCCAAGCATTTGATCCAGAGGCGGTCCGCAGAGCGGCCGTCTGACTGACAAGGCGGCGATTAAGGGAAGGCGGCAAAGGAAAAAGCCAAAGGAGCAATGAGCAAGGAAAGATAGAACTCGGATAAATATTTACATACGCCCTTGGCCGAATCTTCAAGCAGAAGTTCAAAATACACCCCGCGGGTGGAATTGTTCGAATTAACAAGTTCTTCAAAGACTACTAGAACAGATAAAATGAAGGCAAGACGGTAGCCTAGGAAGCGGCAGACGGGTTCAGAGGGTCGTAAGAGACGGCGGTGTCAGGCACCGGGGCGGCCGGCTGGACGGTCTCGGCTTGGTCGGGCGCGGCTCGTTGCAGGAGGCGCGGTCGAGCTGAGGCTGGTCGCCCATTCCACCTTCTGGCGCCTCCGTCCTCCGCCTCGCCTTCCTCCTCGGTGCTGGAACCGATCACCTCCGCCGAGTCCTCGTCGTAATCCGGGTTCATCCCGAACCACTCCGGCGGCGCCTCCCTGCCGTCTTCAGCTCGATCAGGGACGAAGATGCTGGTGTCGGCATAGTCAGCGATCGCCACGGCACGAGCGATGAGGGCGTCTTCCACAACTACCAGCTCCGCCTGGGCCTCTAACCGGAACGCGGCCAGACGGTCCAGGTCCAGCCCTGGATACCACGCCTTGACGAATTCCAAGGCCCGGCGCGCTCTAGCCCGGGCCGAGGAACCCTTCCAAGCCTCAAGACGACCAGCTGCGACCTCCAGCCAGTCGGCAGTATGACTGGCAGTGCGCAAAACCGGCATGTCTGGCCACATGGCAGCAATGGCCTGGGCGCCGGCACGTTGAAGCCGGCGCAACATCCGATGGGCCGGCCGCAGACGAGCCTCGATGCTCAGAAGCTGCTCGTCGAGGGTCCGGGGGGCGTTGGCGGCAATCTCCACACCATCTGCCCTCCGCGCCTCGCGATCAGCCTCGATGGCTTGAGTAGCCGCCTGCGAGTGGCCAGGGAAGAAGTCTGCCAAGACAAAAAAGAAGCAAGTCAAAATCAGGAGTCAGCCCGACCCACAGTCGGCGGCTCAAAGGAAACCAAGAAACTCACCGTTGACGATGTCCTTGATCTCATGGAAGCCGGAGGTCAGCCGTGCCTCCTTGTCGGTCCAGGAGGAGCGCTCGCTTTCGAACTCGGCCAGGAGAGCAGTCTCTCTCTTCTTTGCCTCGTCTTGCGTCTTCTTGAGCAGCTCCCTCTGCTCCGCCAGCTGTGCGGCCAGCAGGTCGCGCTCCGCGGCAAGTTTGCTGCACTCCTCCCCCTTGGCACGCAAGGTGGTGTTGACCTTGCCCAGCTGCTGGTGAAGAGTGGCATTGGCCTCTGAAGAATAAAAAGGAAAAGACGTTAAGTCGTCAACAAAGAAGGTCGCCGGGAAGATCCGGCCCGACTGCTCAGCAGTCGGCCCGAATCTTGGGGACTACAGCCCGCGGGTGCGCCAGCGCGCCCCCGCGAAGTCGGCAGTCCGCCTGCCCAGCTCCTCGACGTTGCGGTTGAAGGCAGTGACGCGGTGGTTGTGATACTCCTATGATAAGAATTTTTAGACAAAGATAAGTATTGGAACTCGCCAGAAGGAGTTCCGGACCGCCTGCTCACCAGCCGGCCCGAAACTCGGGGACTACACCCAGTGGGTGCGCTGGCGTGCCCCCACAGAGAAGAACAAGGAAAAAATAAAGTCAAAAAAGAAAGCATACCCGGACGGCTACTCGCGATGCCAGATGCGCCTTGGTGCAGGCCTGGATGGCGTCGCCCTCGGCTCGCAGCTTCGCCTGAACATCCAGAAGCGCCTAGTTCAGCGGGCCCGTGCCGCCTCCTCGCACCCACCCAACGGGTGCGACACTCGTCGCCTCAGCGTCTGGGAGGGCCGAGCTGGCGGTGCCGGTCTCCAGGGGGCGTGGCGCCGAAGTCGCCCTCTCAAGGCGGCGGCGTGCTCGCGAGGTGACTTGGAGGAGCAGCCTCGCCACGGACTCGTCCTCAGTTGGCGGCACCGGAGGGCCTGCCGGCTGTTTACCCTGCACGCTCCCGGACGGCGGCGGAGGCGGCGGTGGCGGCACGGCCGTGTCCGACATGGAGTCCTCATCGCTCTCCCTCTCCATGACGAGGTTCTCGCTGCCGGCTTCCCCAGTCTGCCCCGTGAACTCCATGGGCGGCGGCGTGGAGTTCAGCGGAACGACAAGCAGCACCGATTGGCGGTGCACGACCTCCTCTGCTTGCCGCCTTGCCGCAACGGTGGCTTTGGCCTCATCCAGCTTCCTCTGGGCAGAGGCCGCCGCCTTCTCGGCCTCTGCCTTCTCCAGACGGGCGGCCTCGTCCTCATCGCGCTTCTCCCGCGTGTTCCGCTCCGTCGCCTCCCAGAGGTCGGCGGCGGGGTCAATCCGCCGAGTAGTGGCGGACGTCTCTGGCGACCCCATGACGGAGGCAGCGGCGACCCTCTCAAAAGTAAGGGGATCCCTGAAGCGATAAAGGCATGTAAATGATTTGGGCAAAATTCACTAGTAAAAGACAAGACAAAGGCGGAGGCGCTTACGCAGAAACCAGTGGAGGCTTCTTCACTTCCTTACGGAAGCGGTTGGCCTTCGCGATCGCCTCTTCCCGCTTGGTCACGGCGGCCGCCCCCTTGAACTTCTTCGACCGGCCGCCAAGAAAGCTCGGCCCGGCCCGGCGCCTCTTCGCGCCGCCTTGACCATCCAAGCCGGCGGAGGAACTCGCACCCGGCTGGCCAACCCTTGGTTGGCGGCGCGGGATGACTTCCCCCTCGGCGTCGTCATCAGGCCAGTCGGCAAAGGTGGCCGACGGCCTGAAGCCTCCTCCTCCTCCTCCTCCACCTCTTTCGGCGTCGGCCTCCATCTCCGCCGCCCCCAAGTCAGGGTCGTCGACGTCGTTCTCTGCCCGGTCGGAGACGAACTGACGGGCCGGGCCCGTGGTGCCGGCTGAGGGCTGGATGAGGGAGTTCTGACTCAAGAAAAAACCAAAAAGATCAGAAGTCGGATTCGGCTGCAAAAGAAGACAGAAGAAAAAGAAAGACGACTTACAGCAGGCGGGGGGTTGGTGCGCGAGTACGGCTCCTTGCCAAACCGCCAATCCGCCGTGAGACTGCAGTTCGCGATGTAGTTCACCGTGTCCGCCACCTCCACGTGGGGCATGTCCTTGAAGCACATCCGACTCGGGTCCCGGTGGTCGCTCATCTGACAGATTAGATGAGGTCGGCCTTGGAGCGGGAGGACTCGGCGCGCCACGAAGGCGGCCAGCAGGTCGGCCCCAGCCAGACCCTCCGACCGCGTCAGCACTCGGAGTCGCGCAACGGCGGCGGCTCTAGCGGGAGTCAGCGTCTTGACTCGGTGGGACCAGCTGGGGAGCCTCCCAGCTGGAGCACCGGCTTCGTAAGGTGGTAGATTGACCCAGTCGCCGTCTGGGGCGACGTTCTTCACGTAAAAATATGACCGCTGCCACATCTTTACCGACTTGATCAGCGGAATGGTGGGGAATGGGTTGCCGGTCGTCGATCTCCGCATCGCGATGAAGGCACCACACTGGGCCGGCACGCCGACGATGTGCGTGCCGAGCTTAGAATGGAAGAAATCCCACCACAGCTCGATGGTGGGGAGAACGCCGAGGAAGCCTTCGCACAGGGTGGCGAAGGCAGCCAGCAGCACCACCGTGTTCGGGGTGAGGTGGTGCGGCTGGAGCCTGTGGAACTCCAAGAAGGAGCGGAAGAAGCCGCTCGCCGGCAGCCCCAGGCCGCGCATGAGGTGCGAGCGGAATACGACCCGCTCGCCCTCCTCCTGTGCCGGTGATATTTCCCTCTCCGGCGCGGCACGGGCTCGCACTAGGTCCGCGCCGGGGAGGCGACGCGTCCTGCGGAGGAACTCGATATGGTCGTCGTCCACCTCGGAGCCATCCCACACGCCGGAGCGCACGGCGGGAGGCGCGGCGGCGGAGGAAGAGCTCATCACTGCGAGCGTGGCGTGGTTCGGTGCGGCGGCAGCAAGAGGAAGAAGAAGCAAGAAGAAAGCAAGGGGAGTAGGGGAGATGGGCGCGCGTGCTTTGCCGCCTCCTTCCTCCCGCCTACTTATAGGTTCATTGGCTGAGAAGCCGATGGGGCGGGCATGTGATTAACTGTGCCCAGGCCCCCACGCCCCCCACGATTTACCACACGAAGTAACTGTGTGCAGTTACAACATGGCAAACCCAACCGTCCGCACGGCCGCAACAAATCCGTTCGCGTGCCGAGGCACGGTAGTGGCGGGCCCCGCCTGAGGTCCTGTCCCGTCGCGCGCGTGGGTGGGAAGACTGACGCCGCCACGTGGCGCCACGCGACGGACCCACAACGGGCGGCTGCCCGGAAGCTTATCAGGCACGCTGCCTGGACCCCGCTGCGACATTCAAACTCTCTAAGAGGCAAGGCGGCTTTCTGCGAGTCCGACTCCAGCTAGTCGGCCTGGAGGAAGACGGTGAGCAAGGTCCAGATTCCACCAGAAGGAAGAAACTGTTGAGACTCCTCGATATATCACCCTCGGCGCCTCACTAGCTTCGGGGACTACTGTCGGAGTAATGGGCCACGGGTAGGCTAACCCGAGCCCCAGAACCTTTCAAAACATCGGGGCAGACTGCGCCCCTCAAGACCCCATGATAAAGAGCCGCCTCCTGGGAGTCGGCGGCAACTGCCCCTCACGGCCGAGTCCCAGGGACGACTTCGAGTTAAGCCGACTCTTAGCTGACGACTTCGAGTTAAGCCGACTCTTAGCTGACGACTTCGAGATAAGCCGACTCTTAGCTGACGACTTCGAGATAAGCCGACTATGGGAGTCAGCCCGCGCCCCCAACCACCCCTGCCTTCGCCACGATGGATGGGGTGGGGTACGGTCACTGCGTGGCCGTCCCTGCCCTGCTTACGAAGGGCTAGCATGGCTACAGTGCGCCTTATCATTGGAGATCTCCGTCGTGGCGCGGCACTGTTGCCATGCCCGCCCTGACCTTAGCCCCCGTGGGCGGCGCACTGTGCCCACGACGGCTTACCTGTACGGGCCCGAGACGGCAGGACCCGCCCGTCAGCGGGGGTACAGAAGACGGCGAGAGCGCCACAAAGATGGACCCATGGGAGTCATCCCCCTGGAGTCGGCCGGCCCCTCCCACGGGCCCCGCACGCCATTAACCAGACAAGACGAGGAATGGCGACAGTGATCGTTCGCCAGGCGGCGGCACTGTTGCCACGACCCCATGACCAAGCCCGCGTCATTGGAAGCACGGCTACAGTACCAGGCCTGTCGGCGGGGCCCACCAGTCGGCGGGCCCCAGGAGTTGGCGGAGAAGATGACGGCCTGAGAGACAGACGACTGGGACCCGCGCCCAGTCGGATTACCATTGTATCCCTGGGGGGCAGGCCTATATAAGCCCCCCGGGGCAGCCATGCAAGGGGGATAGCTTCTTTAGCATTAGACCCAATCATATAGGAAGGAGGGAGCTAGCCTTGCCCTCTCCTACCTCTAGGAAACAGTTCTAGGAGCAACCCTGTATTCACTTTGCCATAGTGATCATGCGGAGCCCCCGCAGAGCAGCAGTAGGGGTGTTATCTCCTCGGAGAGCCCTAAAGCTGGGTAAGATCCGCCGGCGTGCATGTCTTCACCTCATCCCGTTTCCAGGCACCGACGACGTTCTACTCGCTCCCACCATGATAAGCCATCCTTTGGCATATGTCGCACCCAACCCCCGACATGTTTGATGAGACTGTCTTCCCTTTTTCCACGCTCACGTCGCCCACTGACACTCCTGTCACCGAGTTGCACTTGTTTCCAGTATTGCCTGATCAGTTTGTAGATGCTGCATACTCTCCTCTGTTGTTGCCTAACCACGGTGCAGGTGCTGGACGAGGTGCCCGACTGGAGCTGCTTGATGATGACAGTGCGCCACCTACGCCAGCTGTTGCTACGCCGGCTGCACCCGCTGATACGACGGCCTCCGCCGACGTTGATCACACGTGCATGCCCCATGCACATGGATCCGCTGGCATGCCCGCGTCGCCTGGGCTGCCCGCCCTGGTGGCCTTGATGCCTGGGCTTGCGGCCCCGCAGTCGCCTGGGTCAGCTGACCCCGCGGCTCGGTCCCCTGGGCCGGTGGCCTTGCCGATGCACGTGTCCCATGCACATGGGCTCGCTGAAGCGCCTGTGTCGCCCGGTGCGCTCGTGTCGCCCGGTGCGCTCGTGTCGCCCGGTGCACTCGTGTCGCCTGGTTCCTCGTTGGCACTCACGCCTGGCCATTCTTCGTCGACAACTCCAGGCCAGGTGCTGCGCTTGACTATGCCGCCAGACGCACTTGTTGACTCACCTGCAGGCGCGTCCTCTTCGCCACTCTTGGATAGTAGCTCTCCTGTGGTGACAGCTCCATCGCCACCTCCGCCTGTCGTCCTGCGCCCTCATACTCGCAGCAAGAGTGGCATCTTCTAACCAAAGAAGCGTACTAATGGGACTGTCGCATGGCTTGCAGCATGCATGGCGCATGCTGAGGCAGATCCTACGACTGAACCACGACACTTTCAGGCAACACTTCGCATTCCACATTGGCGTGCTGCTATGGAGCAGGAGATCCATGCTCTTCAGCAGAACAACACTTGGCGTCTGGTTTCACCTCCATCTGGTGTCAATATCATTGATTCTAAATGGGTATTTAAGGTGAAGAAGCATGCTGATGGCTCCATTGAGAGGTATAAGGCACGCCTGGTTGCAAAGGGATTCAAACAATGGTATGGCATTGATTACGAAGACATGTTCAGTCCTGTTATTAAACCAACTACTATTCGTGTTCTTCTTTCCTTGGCTGTTACTTGAGGATGGTCGCTTCGACAGCTTGATGTTCAAAATGCTTTTCTCCATGGAGTTCTGGAAGAAGAGGTCTATATGCGTCAGCTGCTAGGGTTTGTTGATCCTGATCAGCCACATCATTTGTGTCGTCTTGTCAAGGCTCTCTATGGGTTGAAGCAGGCCCCTCGTGCATGGCATGCACGTCTTGGAGCTGCTCTTCATGCGCATGGTTTTGTGCCTTCTACAGCGGATACGTCTCTATTTATTCTTCAGCGGCCTGAGGTGACTATGTATATTCTGGTCTACGTTGATGATATCATTCTTGTCAGTTCATCTGCTGTTGCTACGGACCGGCTTGTGTCCTCTCTTGGTGCTGAGTTTACTGTTAAGGATCTTGGGAGACTCCATTATTTCCTGGGTTTGGAGGTGCTTCATTCTGATGGTGGTCTGGCCCTTTCTCAGAGGAAGTACTCTCAGGATCTTCTACGTCGTGCTGGTATGTTGCAGTGCAAGATTGCCACGACTCCTATGTCTGCCATAGACAAGCTGACAACTCTTGATGGTGACTTACTCTCTCCTGAGGATGCTACGGAGTATCGCAGTATTGTTGGTGGGCTGCAGTACTTGCTCGTTACTCGACCAGACATATCTTTTGCAGTCAACCGTGTGTGCCAGTACCTTCATGCACCTCGTGGACCTCACTGGTCTGCTGTTAAGCGCATCTTGCGCTATGTTCGTCACACCGGTTCATATGGTCTCTATCTTCGACCTGCATCTTCTGGACTGATCTCAGCCTTTTCTGATGCCGATTGGGCTGGTTGTCCTGATGATCGGCGATCCACGGGGGGACATGTTGTGTTCTTTGGACCTAACTTTATCGCCTGGCAAGCTCACAAGCAAGCTACAGTGTCCCGGAGTAGTACTGAAGATGAGTACAAAGCAGTTGCTAATGCCACAGCTGAGATCATATGGGTGCAGTCATTACTTCGAGAGTTGAAGGTCTCTCCCACTCAGTCGCCTATCCTTTGGTGTGACAACATTGGTGCCACATATCTTTCATCTAATCCGGTATTTCATGCCCGAACGAAGCACATCGAAGTTGACTATCATTTTGTCAGGGAACGCGTTGCAAAGAAGCTTCTTCAGATCAAGTTTGTTTCTTCTAAGGATCAACTTGCTGATATCTTCACTAAACCATTGCCCTTGCCTTGTTTTGAAGCATGTCGACACAATATTAACCTTCTGAGTATTTCAGGACATAGTTAAGATTGAGGGAGGGTGTTAGACTAAGTATATATTAGATATACGTGTTGTAACACAACTTGTATTTGTATGGTTCCCTCTTATAAATATATGACAGCCGTACCCACCAAGGGTATCGAGCATTGTTCCAAACCCTAATACGTCTAACAGTCAACTACTTCTACTTAATTATAGATCCTTCAATCCTCAGGAGTGATAGACTGCTAGTGCATCTCGCTCAGGATCTCGTTTGCCGCACTAGTGTAATCTGTGTTGAATACTCCCTCCATATAAAAATATAAGATGTTTTTGACACTGTCACAGTGTAAAAAAGGTCTTATATATTTTCATACGGAGGGAGTACTAGGTGAACTCCGAACTTAATGAGAATGAACAATAGAATGGTTCTTTTGAAGATTTTGTAAGTATTCCTTCCCATCCTATACTAGGTGAACTAGTCAAATTTGTTTCTCTAGGGGAAAACTAGTCAAATTTTGTTTGTTGATGCCGAAAGCTAAATGGTACTCTGAACATTCAGAAGAACAAAATTAAACAATAGTAAAAAATATATACAATTATGACTACGAAGTATCTATGGTGATGCAAATTATAAGCCAATTATGCAAATTGCATCAGATAAGCAATGCGCGTGAGTCGCCTACCTCTACTTAGTTGCACATCCTTCTGATCCTCAGGTGCAACAAATCGCTAACACATTGTGTTCATGATCTTGTTTGGCCCAATCATGTGGTATGTGTTCAAAGTTCTATTTGTTATTGGTGAACAAATATGCAAGTGGTTTTCCCCGGCTTCTGTTCGTTCTCCTATGGCATGCTTGGATTGTATGTGGATGTTGATCTAGGGTTGACAAAATCCAGGGCATCGACATACCACCATATACAACGATCTTTGTGAAACATCGTAGAAATGTGTCAACGCCCTTACACATGTTTCTAAAGCAAATTATCAAATAAGGTACCGAGATGAGAGTTTGTGAAGGGGTGTCCGAGACCTTTGTGGTGTGTGCCTCTCAGGTGTGTAGCAACACTAGCAGAAACAGATTCAACTAATGTGGTTGAGGCATACACAGGCCAAGAAACCATACAGAATGAGGCTACGGTGTTTTATGATATTGTGTGGCGTTAGCTGGACTTATTGTAGAGGTGGACTTCATCGTTACCAAGGGAATTGAATGGAGTGACACCCAAGATTGTCAAGTCTTGCTTTTCTAATCTACTTTCATGTAATAGAGTCGATGAATCACCTGGTATATAAGGATACAGTGATGATCTTTCCTAAGAAAAAGATTGGGCGTCCTTGGTGGATGAGAGACAATGAAAGCCGGTGTGCTTTTTAACATTTATTAAGAGGAGCTTACATTATCTTTAGAAACTTCATGTGTGGTAACTTGTTACAAGGTAGTAAGATTTCAACTTTTGTAAGCCACACAGTACTATAAACCATGTGAAAATCTGAATTAATAGCTATGCCGATACTTTTGGTATGGCGAGTAAAGCCGCACCTACTAGTTACATTTGTATATGTTTCTTCTTTATAAATACTAAGATGTCAGTGGTGACATGACCCTGTAGCCAGGCAAACAAATATAGTTTGGTTCCTTATTTGCTCATCCTACTCCATATATTTAAGTAAAGAAAACTCTGTCACAATTGCTATTCTGAAGTGATTATGCTTTAGGAATGAGCGGCATTGGGAAAAACAATTCAACTGGCGAGCCAATACTCAGTGCACAAACTGAAACAATAGTTACCTGGAACAGTTTTGGCACAATGAGTATACTCGCACATAGTAGTTCATCAGGATAGCATTGTCCTATTTACATATGCTAAAGATTCAAGTGCTGGCATCAGTGGCGGAGCCAGTTCCCAGCGACCCGAGCCAGCTGGTTGGGCTCACCGCTGCCGCTGGTTTGAGCTAAGTCTCTGGCAGCAACCACGTCCTACGCGTTGAACCATAGTCAAGCCAAGATCATGCACATGCCGACCATGGTTCTCAAAGTCATGGAGCAAACGGATGAATGAGGTGCTCAGAACAAGCGCCTGCACATGCATATTTTTAGTCCTACCAAGCTGCTGTGTAGCAGGGGCTGCTCAGTGTAGCTTAGACCAGTCAGCGAACCACACACGGAAACAATAGAAATGTCGTCAAATGTATCCGTGGAGAAACGAGAATGCTTTGGTTGGCAGAAATGGCGTGCTCGGGGGCAGGGGCGGCGCAACGACGGGCGCGGGCGACGGTGACGGTGTCGACGGGTGCGGGCGACGGTGATGGCGACAACGACGGCGATGAGGAGCAGGGGCGATGTGACGACGGGCGCGGGCGACAGCATGGTTGGGGGCAGGGGCGGAATGACGACGGGCGCGGGCGATGGCGTGGTTGGGGGCAGTGGCGACGCGACGAAGGGCGCGGGCGACGGTGACGGCAACGACGGGTGCGGGCGACGTCGACGAGGAGCAGGGCGTCGGGGCAGAGGGCGGCATCGGCTGCGGGAAGAATGAGAAACTACCAAAAAATTTGCAAAGTGTTGGCTTATATAGCCAGAGCATTGATCCCGGTTCGTGGCACAAACCGGGACCAATGCCCCCATTTAGTCCCGGTTGGTGCCACCAACCGGGACCAAAGGTCTTTTTTCAGCAGCCCAAAGGGCGGGAAGCAGAGGCCTTTGGTCCCGGTTGGTGGCACCAATAGGGACTAAAGGGCGGCATTGGTCCCAGTTAGTGCCACTCACCGGTACCAATGCACCCCTTTAGTCCCGGTTGGTGCCACCAATCGGGACCAAAGGCCTTGTGCTGCCCGCATCAAAAGTTTAGTCCCACCTCGCTAGTTGAGAGAGCTCGAGAGTGGTTTATAAGCGCTGCTGCGCCCACCCTCTCGAACTCCTCTCAACTGCAGGCTTTCGGGCCTAACCTGTCATTGTGTGCATGTTGGCCTTCTGGGCCTGCTGTGGGCCTGAATCCTGGCCCATGATTGGGTTTCTAATCGTATTCAAGCCGTGGTGGCCCAGTAGGTGGTACTTTTTTTTGCTTTATTCATTTTATTTTGTTTCTACTTACTGTTGCTATTTTTATTTATTTTAGTTTATTAAAGTCTATTTTGTTTCTACTTATTTATTAAAGTTTATTTTGTTTCTACTTATTTATTTTACTTTATTTCTACTTATTTATTTTCTTTTCTTTTTTTGCTTTTTTATTTATTTTATGAAAATTCTTTTTGCTTTTAATGTTTTGAACAGAAAATACTTTGATAATTTTAGTTGCATACATTTTATATAATTTTAGTTGCATAAATTTTATATAATTTTAGTTTCAATAATACTAGAAGTTTATAAAAGATTTTTGGTTGATTCCTTTAGCTATTAGAGTTTCATTAAAGTTTTCTAGTTCATTCTTTTTTCTATTAGAGTTTCATTAAAGTTTTCTAGTTCATTCTTTTAGTTTACTATTTTTGCAATTAGAGTTCCATAAAAGTTTTCTAGTTCATTCTTTTTTATATTAGTTCATTCTTTGAGCTAAATGACCCTGAAATTGAAAAGCATTTCAAATGAACTCTGAAAAGGTTGAAAGTTGGCATGGCATCATCATTTCACCCACATAGCATGTGCTAAAAAGTTGAGAGGGTTACGGCAAAAACTGGATGCACTTCATGTATAAAACAGACTATTTATTTCGAGGTATCAGGGTTTCGGACGAAAACTCATGTGTTACAACAGACATTTCATTTCTTCACATGTAACTGCAATGATATTCTAGATCAAAGGCATGATCATAATAGTCGTGGAGAGAAAGTATTCACTTTTTCTTCGCTTCTGTCCTTTGCTTATTGCGCCGTAACCATGGATAATATTCATCATTTAACAGGGTGCTTGGGTCAGCCTTGACTTTGAAGGGAGGAATTTCATGAAACTTTGCATAATCTTTGGATATGTCTGTCTTGCCCTCCACTCCCGCGATCTCTCTTTTTCGTGAAAAAACTATGTGGCGCTTTGGCTCATCGTATGGTGTGTTCGCTTCCTTATCTTTTCTTTTTCTCGATTTGGTAGACATGTCCTTCACATAGAAAACCTGCGCCACATCATTGGCTAGGACGAATGGTTCGTTTGTGTACCAAAGATTGTTCAGATCCACTGTTGTCATTCCGTACTATGGGTCTACTTATACCCCGCCTCCTGACAGATTGATCCATTTGCACTTAAACAAAGGGACCTTAAAATCATGTCCGTAGTCAAGTTCCCATATGTCCACTATGTAACCATAATATGTGTCATTTCCCCTCTTGGTTACTGCATCAAAGTGGACACCGCTGTTTTGGTTGGTGCTCTTTTGATCTTGGATGATCGTGTAAAATGTATTACCATGTATCTCGTGTCCTTTGTAAATCAATAGAGTCAAAGATGGCCCCCTGGACAACGAGTACAGCTCATCACAAACAGTGTTGTCACCTCTGAGACTTGTTTCCAACCAACTGCCGAAGTCCTGATGTGTTCACATGTAATCCGGTCGTCATGCTGCTCTGGGTGTTTGGAGTGCAGACTGTTCTTGTGTTCATCGACATACGGGGTCACCAAGGTAGAGTTCTGTAGAACTTTGTACTATGCTTGAGACCAAGAATACCCGTCCCTGCATATTATTGAGTCCCCTCCAAGCGTGCCTTTTCCAGTCAGTCTCCCCTCATACCGCGACTTAGGGAGACCAATCTTATTAAGGCCAGGAATGAAGTCAACACAAAATCCAATGACATCCTCTGTTTGATGGCCCATGGAGATGCTTCCTTCTGGCCTAGAATGGTTATAGACATATTTCTTTAGGACTCCCATGAACCGCTCAAAAGGGAACATATTGTGTAGAAATACGGGGCCCAGAATGACAATCACGCCGACTACATGAACTAGGACATGCGTCATGATATTGAAGAAGGATGTGTTGGGGAACGTAGCAGAAATTCAAAATTTTCTACACATCACCAAGATCTATCTATGGAGAGACTAGCAACGAGAGAGTGGAGAGTGCATCTACATACCCTTGTAGATCGCTAAGCGGAAGCGTTCAAGAGAACGGGGTTGAAGGAGTCATACTCATCGTGATGCAAATCACCGGAGATCCTAGTGCCGAATGGACGGCACCTCCATGTTCAACACACGTGCAGCCCGGTGACGTCTCCCTTGCCTTGATACAGCAAGGAGAGAGGGAGAGGTTGGGGAAGACTCCATCCAGCAGCGGCACAACGGCGTGGTGGTGATGGAGGAGCGTGGTACTCCAGCAGGGCTTCGCCAAGCACCGCAAGAGACGAGGAGGGAGAGGGGCAGGGCTGCGCCAAGAGGGAGAGGTTCTCATGTGTATGGCAGCCCCAAACCCTCCACTATATATAGGGGCAAGGGGGAGGGGGAGGCTCCCTAGGGTTTCCCCTAGGGGGGCGGCGGCCAGGGCAGATGGGATATCCACTTTGGGTGACTTGGACCCCAAGCCAGGAGGTGGGAACCCTAGATGGGGCGCCCCAAACCCCCTGGTCACGTGGTAATAGGTGAGGGGGGCGCACAACCCCTTAGTGGGCTGGTTTGCCCCCTTCCCTTGGCCCATGAAGCCCCCCCAACACTTGCCGGGGCTCTCGAAACACCTTTCGGTCATGCTGGTCATCACCCGGTACCTCCGGAACACTTCCGGACTCCAAAACCCTTCGTCCAATATATCGATCTTCACCTCCGGACCATTCCGGGACTCCTCATGACGTCCGGGATCTCATCCGGGACTCCGAACAACATTCGGTAACCACGTATATCTATTCCCTATAACCCTAGCGTCATCGAGCCTTAAGTTTGTAGACCCTACGGGTTCGGGAACCATGCAGACATGACCGAGACGACTCTCTGGTCAATAACCAACAGCGGGATATGGATACCCATGTTGGCTCCCACATGTTCCACGATGATCTCATCGGATGAACCACGATGTCGAGGATTCAATCAATCCCGTATACAATTCCCTTTGTCTAGCGGTATTGTACTTGCGCGAGATTCGATCGTCGGTATCCCGATACCTTGTTCAATCTCGTTACCGGTAAGTCTCTTTACTCGTTCCGTAACACATCATCCCGTGATCAACCCCTTGGTCACATTGTGCACATTATGATGATGTCCTACCGAGTGGGCCCAGAGATACCTCTCCGTCACACGGAGTGACAAATCCCAGTCTCAATTCGTGCCAACCCAACAGATACTTTCGGAGATACCCGTAGCGCACCTTTATAGCCACCCAGTTACGTTGTGATGTTTGGTACACCCAAAGCATTCCTACGGTATCTGGGAGTTGCACAATCTCATGGTCTAAGGAAATAATACTTGACATTAGAAAACTTTAGCATATGAACTACACGATCTATGTGCTAGGCTTAGGATTGGGTCTTGTCCAGCACATCATTCTCCTAATGATGTGATCCCGTTATCAACGACATCCAATGTCCATGGTCAAGAAACCGTAACCATCTATTGATCAACGAGCTAGTCAACTAGAGGCTTACTAGGGACATGGTGTTGTCTATTTACCCTCACATGTATCTGACTTTCCTATCAATACAATTATAGCATGGATAATAAACGATTATCATGAACAAGGAAATATAATAATAACTAATTTATTATTGCCTCTAGGGCATATTTCCAACAGTCTCCTACTTGCACTAGAGTCAATAATCTAGTTCACATCGCCATGTGATTAACAATCACAGGTCACATCGCCATGTGACCAACATCCAAAGAGTTTACTAGTGTCACTAAACTAGTTCACATCATCATGTGATTAAGACTCAATGAGTTCTGGGTTTGATCATGTTTTGCTTGTGAGAGAGATTTTAGTCGACGGGTCTGTAACATTCAGATCCGTATGTACTTTGCAAATCTCTAGGTCATTTTGTAAATGTTGCTTCCACGCTCCACTTGGAGCTATTCCAAATGGTTGCCCCACTATACATATCCGGTTTGCTACTCAAAGTCATTCGGATAGGTGTTAAAGCTTGCATCGACGTAACCCTTTACGCCAAACTCTTTATCACCTCCATAATCGAGAAACATGTCCTTATTTACTCCAAGGACAATTTTGACCGCTGTCCAATGATCCATTCCTGGATCATTCTTGTACCCCTTGACTGACTCATGGAAAGGCACACTTCCGGTGCGGTACACAACATAGCATACTATAGAGCCTATGTCTAAAGCATAGGGGACGACCTTCGTCCTTTCTCTCTCTTCTGCCGTGGTCGAGCTTTAAGTCTTAACTTCATACCTTACAACTCAGGCAAGAACTCCTTCTTTGACTGATCCATCTTGAACACCTTCAAGATCATGTCAAGGTATGTGCTCATTTGAAAGTACCATTTAGCGGTTTTTTGATCTATCCTCATATATCTTGATGCTCAATGTTCAAGCAGCTTAATCCAGGTTTTCTATTGAAAAACACCTTTCAAACAACCCTATATGCTTTCCAGAAATTCTACATCATTTCCAATCAACAATATGTCAACAACATATACTCATCAGAAATTCTATAGTGCTCCCACTCACTTCTTTGGAAATACAAGTTTCTCATAAACTTTGTATAAACCCAAAATCTTTGATCATCTCATCAAAGCGTATATTCCAACTCCGAGATGCTTACTCTAGTCCTTAGAAGGATTGCTGGAGCTTTGCATACTTGTTAGCACCTTTCAGGATTGACAAAACCTTCTGGTTGTATCACATACAACCTTTCCTCAAGAATAACGTCGAGGAAACAATGTTTTGACATCCTATCTGCAAGATTTCATAAATCATGCAGTAATTGCTAATATGATTCCAACAGACTTTTAGCATCGCTACGAATGAGAAAGTCTCATCGTAGTCAACTCCTTGAACTTGTCAGAAAACATCTTAACGACAAGTCGAGTGTTCTTAATGGTGACACTTACCATCATTGTCTGTCTTCCTTTTAAAATCCATCTGTACTCAACAGCCTTGCGACCATCAAGCGGTTATTCCAAAGTCTACACTTTGTTTTCATACATGGATCCTCTCTCGGATTTTATGGCCTCGAGCCATTTGTCGGAATCCGGGCCCACCATTCCTTCTCCATAGCTCCTAGGTTCATTGTTGTCTAGCAACATGACCTCTAAGACAGGATTGCGTACTACTCTGAAATAGTATGCGTCCTTGTCGACCTACGAGGTTCGGTAGTGACTTGATCCGAAGCATCATGATCACTATCATCAGCTTCCACTTCAATTGGTGTAGGTGCCACATGAACAACTCCATGTGCCCTGCTACACACTGGTTGAAGTGATGGTTCATTAACCTCATCAAGTCTCCACCATCCTCCCACTCAATTCTTTTGAGACAAACTTTTCCACGAGAAAGTACCCGATTCAAGAAACAATCCCTATTGCTTTCGGATCTGAATTAGGAGGTATACCCAACTGTTTTGGGTGTCCTATCAAGATGCATTTTATCCGCTTTGGGTTCGAGCTTATCAACCTGAAACTTTTTCACATAAGCGTCGCAACCCCAAACTTTTAAGAAACGACAGCTTAGGTTTCTCTAAACCATAGTTCATACTGTGTCGTCTCAATGGAATTACGTGGTGCCCTATTTAAAGTGAATGCGGTTGTCTCTAATGCCTAACCCATGAACAATAGTGGTAATTCGTTAAGAGACATCATGGTATGCACCATATCCAATAGGGTGCAACTATGATGTTCGGACACACCATCACTCTATGGTGTTCCAGGCGGTATTAATTGTGAAACAATTTCCACAATGTCTTAATTGTGTGCCAAAGCTCGTAACTCAGATACTCATCTCTATGATCATAGACATTTTATCCTCTTGTCACGATGACCTTCAACTTCACTCTGAAATTACTTGAACCATTCAATAATTTATACTTGTGTTTCATCAAGTAAATATACAACATCTACTCAAATCATCTGTGAAGTAAGAACATAATGATATCCACTGCGTGCCTCAGCACTCATTGGACAGCACACATCAAAATGTATTACTTCCAAGAAGTTGCTCTCTTGTTCCATCTTACTGAAAATGAGGCTTTTCAGTCATCTTGCCCATGTGGTATGATTTGCATGTCTCAAGTGATTTAGAATCAAGTGAGTCCAAACGATCCATCTGCATGGAGTTTCTTCATGCGTACATACCAATAGACATGGTTCGCATGTCTCAAACTTTTCAAAAAACAAGTGAGTCCAAAGACCCATCAACATGGAGCTTCTTCATGCGTTTTATACCACTATGACTTACATGGCAGTGCCACAAGTAGGTGGTACTATCATTACTATCTTATATCTTTTGGCATGAACATGTGTATCATTACGATCGAGATTCAATAAACCATTCATTTTAGGTGCAAGAACATTGAAGGTATTATTCAAATAAACAGAGTAACCATTATTCTCCTTAAATGAATAACCGTATTGCGATAGACATAATCCAATCATGTCTATGCTCAATGCAAACACCAAATAACAATTATTTAGGTTTAACACCAATCTCGATGGTAGAGGGAGCGTGCGATGCTTGATCACATCAACCTTGGAAACACTTCCAACACATATCGTCAGCTCACCTTTAGCTAGTCTCCGTTTATTCCATAGCTTTTATTTTGAGTTACTAACACTAAGCAACCGAATCGGTATCTAATACCCTCGTGCTACTAGGAGTACTAGTAAAGTACACATTAACATAATGTATATCCAATATACTTCCGTCGACCTTGCCTGCCTTCTTATCTACCAAGTATCTAGGGTGGTTCTGCTTTAGTGTCTGTTCCTCTCATTACAGAAGCACTTAGTCTCGGGTTTGGGTTCAACCTTGGGTTTTCACTAGAGCAGCAACTGTTTTGCCGTTTCATGAAGTATCCCTTCTTTCCCTTGCCCTTCTTGAAACTAGTGGTTTTCCTAACCATCAACAATTGATGCTCCTACTTGACTTCTACTTTCGCGGTGTCAAACATCGCGAATACTTCAAGGATCATCATATCTATCCCTGATAT
Organism: Triticum dicoccoides; assembly: GCF_002162155.2. NCBI lineage: Eukaryota > Viridiplantae > Streptophyta > Magnoliopsida > Poales > Poaceae > Triticum > Triticum dicoccoides. The sequence goes on from NC_041381.1 coordinate 613,454,269, forward strand.
GTTATAGTTCATCACGAAGCTCTAGTAGCTTGGTGGCAATGACTTTGGAGAAACATCACTATCTCATCTGGAAGATTAACTCCCACTCGATTCAAGTGATTGTTGTACTCAGACAATCTGAGCACAAGCTCAATGATTGAGCTTTTCTCCATTAGTTTGCAGGCTAAGAAAATTGTCGGAGGTCTTATACCTCTTGACGTGGCCACGAGCTTGAAATCCCAATTTCAGCCCTCGAAACATCTCATATGTCCCGCGACGTTTTGAAAACATCTTCGGTGCCTCAATTCTAAACCGTTTAACATTACTGAACTATCACGTAGTTATCAAAATGTGTATGTCAAATGTTCGCAACATCCACAGACGATGTTTGAGGTTCAGCATACCGAGCGGTGCATTAAGGACATAAGCCTTGTACGCAGCAATGAGGACAATCCTAAGTTTACGGACTCAGTCCGCATAATTGCTACTATCAACTTTCAACTAAATTTTCTCTAGGAACATATTTAAAACAGTAGAACTAAAGCTAGAGCTACGACATAATTTGCAAGAATCTTTGGACTATGTTCAGGATAATTAAGTTCATCTTATGAACTCCCACTCAGATAGACATCCCTCTAGTAATCTAAATGATTACATGATCCGAGTTAACTAGGCCGTGTCCGATCATCACGTGAGACGGACTAGTCATCATCTGTGAACATCTTCATGTTGATCGTATCTACTATACGACTCATGCTCGACCTTTCGGTCTCTTGTGTTCCGAGGCCATGTCTGTACATGCTAGGCTCGTCAAGTCAACATAAGTGTTTCGCGTGTGTAAATCTGGCTTACACCCGTTGTATGTGAACGTTAGAGTCTATCGCACCCGATCATCACGTGGTGCTTCGAAACAACGAACTTTCGCAATGGTGCACAGTTAGGGGGACACTTTCTTGAAATTATTATGAGGGATCATCTTATTTACTACCGTCGTTCTAAGAAAATAAGATGCATATACATGATAAACATCACATGCAATCAAAAAGTGACATGATATGGCCAATATCATTTTGCTCCTTCTGATCTCCATCTTCGGGGCTCCATGATCATCATCGTCACCGGCATGACACCATGATCTCCATCATCATGATCTCCATCATCATGATCTCCATCATCATGTCTCCATGAAGTTGTCTCGCCAACTATTACTTCTACTACTATGGCTAACGGTTTAGCAATGAAGTAAAGTAATTACATGGCGTTATTCAGTGACACGCAGGTCATACAATAAATAAAGACAACTCCTATGGCTCCTGCCGGTTGTCATACTCATCGACATGCAAGTCGTGATTCCTATTACAAGAACATGATCAATCTCATACATCACATATCATTCATCACATTCTTTTGGCCATATCACATCACATAGCATACCCTGCAAAAACAAGTTAGACGTCCTCTAATTGTTGTTTGCATGTTTTACGTGGCTGCTATGGGTTTCTAGCAAGAAGGTTTCTTACCTACGCAAAAGCCACAACGTGATATGCCAATTGCTATTTAACCTTCATAAGGACCCTTTTCATCGAATCCGATCCGACTAAAGTGGGAGAGACTGGCATCCGCTAGCCACCTTATGCAACAAGTGCATGTCAGTCGGTGGAACTTGTCTCATGTAAGAGTACGTGTAAGGTCGGTCCGGGCCGCTTCATCCCACAATACCGTCAAAACAAGATTGGACTAGTAATGGTAAGCATATTGAACAAAATCAACGCCCACAAATACTTTGTGTTTTACTCGTGCATAGAATCTACGCAATAGACCTAGCTCATGATGCCACTGTTGGGGAACTTAGCAGAAATTCAAATTTTTCTATGCATCACCAAGATCTATCTATGGAGAGACTAGCAACGAGAGAGAGGAGAGTGCATCTACATACCCTTGTAGATCGCTAAGCAGAAGCGTTCAAGAGAACGTGGTTGAAGGAGTCGTACTCGTCGTGATGCAAATCACCGGAGATCCTAGTGCCGAACGGACGGCACCTCCGCGTTCAACACACGTGCAGCCCGGTGATGTCTCCCATGCCTTGATCCAGCAAGGAGAGAGGGAGAGGTTGGGGAAGACTCCGTCCAGCAGTAGCACAATGGCGTGGTGGTGATGGAGGATCATGGTACTCCAGCAGGGCTTCGCCGAGCACCGCAAGAGACGAGGAGGGAGAGGGGCAGGGCTGCGCCAAGAGGGAGAGGTTCTCATGTGTATGGCAGCCCCAAACCCTCCACTATATATAAGGGCAGTGGGGAGGGGGAGGCGCCCTAGGGTTTCCCCTAGGGGGGCGGCGGCCAGGGCAGATGGGATCTCCACTTTGGGTGACTTGGCCCCCAAGCCAGGAGGTGGGAACCCTAGCTGGGGCGCCCCAAACCCCCTGGTCACGTGGGAATAGGTGAGGGGGGCGCACAGCCCCTTAGTGGGCTGGTTTTCCCCCTTCCCTTGGCCCATGAATCCCTCCCAACACTTGCCGGGGCTCCCGAAACACCTTTCGGTCATGCTGGTCATCACCCGGTACCTCCGGAACACTTCCGGACTCCAAAACCCTTCGTCCAATATATCAATCTTCACCTCCGGACCATTCCGGGACTCCTCGTGACGTCCGAGATCTCATCCGGGACTCCGAACATCATTCGGTAACCACATATATCTATTCCCTATAACCCTAGCGTCATCGAGCCTTAAGTGTGTAGACCCTACGGGTTCGGGAACCATGCAGACATGACCGAGACGACTCTCTGGTCAATAACCAACAGCGGGATATGGATACCCATGTTGGCTTCCACATGTTCCACGATGATCTCATCGGATGAACCACGATGTCGAGGATTCAATCAATCCCGTATACAATTCCCTTTGTCTAGCGGTATTGTACTTGCCCGAGATTCGATCGTCGGTATCCCGATACCTTGTTCAATCTCGTTACTGGCAAGTCTCTTTACTCGTTCCGTAACACATCATCTCATGATCAACCCCTTGGTCACACTGTGCACATTATGATGATGTCCTACCGAGTGGGCCTAGAGATACCTCTCCGTCACACGGAGTGACAAATCCCAGTCTCGATTCGTGCCAACCCAACAGATACTTTCGGAGATACCCATAGTGCACCTTTATAGCCACCCAGTTACGTTGTGACGTTTGGTACACCCAAAGCATTCCTACGGTATCCGGGAGTTGCACAATGTCATGGTCTAAGGAAATGATACTTGACATTAGAAAAGCTTTAGCATACGAACTACATGATCTATGTGCTAGGCTTAGGATTGGGTCTTGTCCATCACATCATTCTCCTAATGATGTGATCCTGTTATCAACGACATCCAATGTCCATGGTCAGGAAACCGTAACCATCTATTGATCAACGAGCTAGTCAACTAGAGGCTTACTAGGGACATGGTGTTGTCTATTTACCCACACATGTATATGAGTTTCCTATCAATACAATTATAGCATGGATAATAAACGATTATCATGAACAAGGAAATATAATAATAACTAATTTATTATTGCCTCTAGGGCATATTTCCAACAGGATGGTGGGAACACCAGCTCGAAAGTGACAAGACATTGCGCCACATCACTCCTTAGTCTTGGTATGATTTCTGGATCGATCACCTTCTGAGAGATCGCATTAAGGAATGCACATAGCTTCACAATGGCTAATCAAACGTTTTTCGGTAGAAGCCCCCTCAATGCAACTAGAAGCAGCTGCATCATAATCACGTGACAGTCATGAGACTTTAGGTTCTGAAACTTTTTCTCTGGCATATTTATTATTCCCTTTATATTCGACGAGAAGCCAAACGGACCTTCATACTGAGCAGGCATTCAAAGAAGATTTCCTTCTCTTCTTTGGTAAGAGCGTAGTTGGTAGGACCTTCATACTGCTTTGGAGGCATACCATCTTTTTCGTGCAAATGTTGTAGGTCCTCCCGTGCCTCCGGTGCATCTTTTGTCTTCCCATACACACCCAAAAAGCCTAGCAGGTCCACGCAAAGGTTCTTCGTCATGTGCAACACGTTGATTGAAGAGCGGACCCCTAGGTCTTTCAAGTAGGGTAGGCCCCAAAATATAGAGTTTTTCTTCCACATGGGCGAGTGACCCTTAGTGTCATTCGGAATAGATAGTCCGCCGCGACCCTTTCCAAAGATTACATGTAAATCATTGACCATAGCAAGTATGTGATCACCGGTATACATGGCGGGCTTCTTCCGGTGATCTGCCTCGCCTTTGAAATGCTTGCCTTTCTTTCGACATTGATGGTTGGTCGGAAGAAATTGACGATGGCCCAGGTACACATTCTTCCTGCATTTGTCCAAGTATATACTTTCGGTGTCATATAGACAGTGCGTGCATGCGTGGTATCCCTTGTTTGTCTATCCTGAAAGGTTACCGAGAGCGGGCCAATCGTTGATGATTACAAACAGCAACGCGTGCAGGTTAAATTCCTCCTGTTTGTGCTCATCCCACACACGTACACTGTTTCCATTCCACAGCTGTAAAAGTTCTCCAACTAATGGCCTTAGGTACACATCAATGTCGTTGCCGGGTTGCTTAGGGCCTTGGATGACAACTGGCATCATAATGAACTTATGCTTCATGCACATCCAAGGAGGAAGGTTATACATACATAGAGTCACGGGCCAGGTGCTGTGATTGTTGCTCTGCTCCCCGAAAGGATTAATGCCATCCGCGCTTAAACCAAACCATACGTTCCTTGGGTCACCTGCAAACTCGGCCTGGTACTTTCTCTCAATTTTTCTCCACTGCGACCTGTCATCGGGTGCTCTCAACTTCACGTGTTTCTTATGGTCCTCATGTGCCATCACATCAACTTGGCATGCTCTTTGTTTCTGAACAGGCGTTTCAACCGTGGTATTATAGGAGCATACCACATCACCTTGGCAGGAACCCTCTTCCTGGGGCGCTCGCCGTCAACATCACCAGGGTCATCTCGTCTGATCTTATACCGCAATGCACCGCATACCGGGCATGTGTTCAAATCCTCGTACCCACCATGGTACATGATGCAGTCATTAGGGCATGCATGTATCTTCTGCACCTCCAATCCTAGAGGGCATACAACCTTCTTTGCTACATACGTACTGTCGGGCAATTCGTTATCCTTTGGAAGCTTCTTCTTCAATATTTTCAGTAGCTTCTCAAATCCTTTGTCAGGCACACCATTCTCTGCCTTCCACTGCAGCAATTATAGTATGGTACCGAGCTTTGTGTTGCCATCTTCGCAATTGGGGTACAAACCTTTTTTGTGATCCTCTAACATGCGATCAAACTTGAGCTTATCCTTTTGAATTTCGCACTGTCTCCTTGCATCAACAATGACCCGGCGGAGATCATCATCAGGCACATCGTCTGGTTCTTCTTGATCTTCAGCAGCTTCCCCCGTTGCAGCATCACCGTATTCAGGGGGCACATAGTTTTCATCGTCCTCTTCTTCTTCGCTGTCTTCCATCATAACCCCAATTTCTCCATGCTTGGTCCAAATATTATAGAGTGGCATGAAACCCTTATAAATTAGGTGGGTGTGAATGGTTTTCGAGTCAGAGTAAGACTTCGTATTCTCACATATAGGGCATGGACAACACATAAAACCATTCTGCTTGTTTGCCTCAGGCACTTCAAGAAAATTATGCACACCCTTAATGTACTCGGAGGTGTGTCTGTCACCGTACATCCATTGCCGGTTCTTCTGCATGCATTATATATAATTAAGTGTGTCAAAAACCATTACAGAACATCATGAATAGATAATTAAGTGACCAAATTAATAGAAGTTCATCATCACATTAAAACCAAAGTACATACATAGTTCTCATCTAACAACATATAGCTCTCCAGAGCATCTAATTAATTAAACCATACATTGAAACTATGTAAAACATTTCAATGCGAAAACAAATGCGATCATAATCGCAACCAAGGTAACAATTGATCCAACGACACAATGATACCAAGCCTCGGTATGAATGACATATTTTCTAATCTTTCTAATCTTCAAGCGCATTGCATCCATCTTGATCTTGTGATCATCGACGACATCCGCAACATGCAACTCCAATATCATCTTCTCCTCCTCAATTTTTTTTATTTTTTCCTTCAAGAAATTGTTTTCTTCTTCAACTAAATTTAACCTCTCGACAATAGGGTCGGTTGGAATTTCTAGTTCACATACCTCCTAGATAAATAAAATCCATGTCACGTTGGTTGGTGATAACCCACAAGTGTAGGGGATCGCAACAACTTTCGAGGGTAGTGTATTCAACCCAAATTTATTGATTTGACACAAGGGGAGCCAAAGAATATTCTTAAGTATTAGCAGTTGAGTTGTCAATTCAACCACACCTGGATAACTTAGTACCTGCAGTAAGGTATTTAGTAGCAAAGTAATATGATAGTAATGGTAACAGTGGCAAAAGTAAAGATAGCAGTATTGTAATGATTGTAACTATAGCAACGGAAAAGTAAATAAGCGAAGTACAATATGTGAAAAGCTCGTAGGCATTGGATCAGTGATGGATAATTATGTCGGATGCGATTCCTTATGTAATAGTTATAACATAGGGTGACACAGAACTAGCTCCAGTTCATCAATGTAATGTAGGCATGTATTCCGAATATAGTCATATGTGCTTATGAAAAAGAACTTGCATGACATATTTTGTCCTACCCTCCCATTTGTAGTGGGGTCCTAGTGGAAACTAAGGGATATTAATGCCTCCTTTTAATAGAGTACCGGACCAAAGCATTAACACATAGTGAATACATGAACTCCTCAAACTACACATATTAGGTGACTATAGACTTGCAAGATAGGATCAAGAACTCACATATATTCATGAAAACATAATAGGTTCAGATCTGAAATCATGGCACTCGGGCCCTAGTGACAAGCATTAAGCATAGCAAAGTCATAGCAACATCAATCTCAGAACATAGTGGATACTCGGGATCAAATCATAACAAAACTAACTCGATTATATGGTAAATCTCATCTAACCCATCACCGTCCAGCAAGCCTACGATGGAATTACTCACGCACGGCGGTGAGCATCATGAAATTGGTGATGGAGGACGGTTGATCACGATGACGACGACGAATCCCCCTCTCCGGAGCCCCGAACGGACTCCAGATCAGCCCTCCTCAGAGAGATTAGGGCTTGACGGCAGCTCCGTATCGTAAAACGCAATGAAACTTCCTCTCTGATTTTTTCTCTCCACGAAACGGAATATATGGAGTTGGAGTTGAGGTAAGTGGAGCATCAGGGGCCCACGAGACAGGGGGCGCGCCCCCCACCCTCATGGACAGGGTGTGGGCCTCCCGGCCTTCATCTTTTGCCAGTATTTTTTATATTTTCCAAAAGTTATCTCCGTGGATTTTCAGGTAATTCTGAGAAATTTTGTTTTCTGCACAATAAACAACACCATGTCCGTTCTGCTGAAAACAACGTCAGTCCAGGTTAGTTTCATTCAAATCATGCAAGTTAGAGTCTAAAACAAGGGCAAAAAGTGTTTGGAAAAGTAGATACGTTGGAGACGTATCAGTCGACATAATTGTCATAAACAATAAATGAACCAAATAGTTATAAAGATAATATATACCACATCCGAATCATAGACATGACGAGGGCATACCAAAACCATCGCACTAAATAATAAGAAGCAATAATAAAAGTAAGAAAATTATACAAGTATCTATCTAAACATACAAGTAAGATTTATTTTTCTTTCAGAAAGAAGATAAGAACAAGAGGCTCACCATAGTGGTGCCGGCGAAGAGATCGGCGTGGGCGATCGACAGCGGTGAACACGGGGACGGGACGTGATGGACCGCTAAACCTAGACAAAATATTGAGGAAAATGGAGCTTGGAGGTCGAGCTTGGAGAGGAGAAAGATTAAGTAGTGTGGCTCGGGCATTCCATCAAACACCTCATGTGCATAGGAGGTGAGCTAGAGCACCATAAAGCTCTCCAACAGCCGGCCAGAAAAACAGAGCAGTGGAGTGCTCTGCTCGCGGGCGAGGGGGTACATATAGGCAACTCATTGGTCCTGGTTCGTGGCTGGAACCAGGACTAAAGACCACCCTTTGGTCCCGGTTCAGGACACCAACCGGGACCAAATGGTGGTGGGACAGGATCGAGGCCCATTGGTCTCGGTTCGTCCCACCAACCGGGACCAAAGGGGGCAGACGAATCGGGACCAATGCCCCCACGAGGCCCGGCAGGCCCCCTGGCCTCACGAATCGGGACCAATGCCCTCATGGGTCCCGGTTCGTGACTGAACCGGGACTAATGGGCTTACCTGGCCTGAACGAAAGCCCTGTTTTCTACTAGTGATACTAGAGATTTGAGTGCCGACATCAGTGGCGGAGTCAGCACTTAGCGACCCGGGGCAGCCGCCTGGGATCGCCGCTGCTGCTAGCTTGAGTGAAGTCTTTGGCGGCAAGCACGTCCTACGCGTTGAACAATAGTGAAGCCAAGATCATGCGCATGACAACCATGGTTCTGAAAGCCATGGAACGAACTGATGAATGCAGTGCCAAACCAAGTGCCTGCACATGCATATTTTACATCCTACCGTGATGGTGTGTAGCAGCCTAGCAGGTGCAGGTCAATATGTAGTGTAGACCGGTCAGACATTGAGAAATGTCGTCAAATTTGTTCACTGAGATATGAGAATGCTTGGGTTTGTCGCCTCCAGCGTGAGATTGTGCAAAGTTCATCGCATCAGCTAATCGTTCCAGCAGATTGTGCAAAGTTTATCATATCAACTGATTGTTCCAACAAGTCTTTCAAAGTCAGGGTTCCAGTTCCACCATTGTTGGTCTACTGTCTACTATCGCATGACCAATAGGAGGTTTGGTTAGTCCAGGAATTGACGGTAACACATCTCAGTCAGGCATTGTTTTCTTTTACAGCAAGGCACCTCAGTCAGACATCATAGATGCCGAAAGCTAATTTGGAATCCCAAACAGCCAGAGGAAAAAGATTAAACAATAGTCCAAGCCAATTGTACAAAATCCATCGGATCAACAACGCGTGTGAGGCGGCTAATTTTACTTAATTATAGATCCTTCAATCCTCAGGCGTGACAGATTGCTAGTGCATCGCGCTCAGGATCTCGTTTGCCGAACTGGTGTGATATGTGTTGAATACTTGATAAGACAAGTTTGTTTGCCTCAGATTCTGCTAGCTCCATCGTGGTCTGTGTGGATTGCATGCGAATGCGGATGTGAATCCAGAGTTGACAAAATCTGGGGCACTGACATAGCAACAGATACAACGATCTCTGTGAAACAGCGTGGAAATATGTCAAGCATCTTTCATGTGTTTTCAAGCAGATTATTGAATAAGATACCTATAGGAGAATTTAGGAATTACCAATGCCTTCACACACAGAAAGGTTAGGCCTTATGACATCCTTTGAGTTCACCACGAAAGATACATAGTAAATGTCCTCTTGACCAGAATAGCTCTGTTATAATAACATAATGACGGGATATTATACATTGAGGAGGCAAAGCTACACCTTAATGAGAACAAACAATAGAAAGGTTCATTTGAAGTATTTTGTAAGTATTCCTTTCCATCCTGTACAAGGTGAACTAGTCAAATTTGTTGATGCTGAAAGCTAAGTGGTACTCCGAACATTCAGAAGAACAAAATTAAACAATAGTAAAAAAATATACAATTACAACTACAAAGTATCTATGGTGGTGCAAAGTATAAGCCACTTATACAAATTGCATCAGATAAGCAATGCGTGTGAGTCACCTACTTCTAGTTAATTGCACATCCTTTTGATCCTCGGGCGCGACAAATCGCTAATACATTGTGTTCACGATCTTGTTTGGCCCAATCGTGTGGTATGTGTTCAAAGTTCCATTTGTTATTGATGAACAAATATGCAACTAGCTTTCCCTGGTTTCTGTTCGTTCTCCTATGACATGCTTGGATTGTATGTGGATGTTGGTCTAGGGTTGACAAAATCCAAGGCATCGACATAGCACCATATACAACAAGCTTTGCGAAACATTGTAGAAATATGTCAACGCCTTTTTCACATGATTCTAAAGAAAATTATCAAATAAGGTACCGAGATGAGAGTTTATGAAGGAGTGTCCGAGACCTTTGTGGTGTGTGCCTCTCAGGTGTGTAGCAATGTTAGCACAAAAAGATTCAACTAATGTGGCTGAGGCATACACAGGCTAAGAAACCTTACAGAATGAGGCTACGGTGATTTATGATATTGCGTGGCGTTAGCTGGACTTATCGGGGAGGTGGAGTTCATCTTTACCAAGGGAACTGAATGGAGCGACACCCATGATTGTCAAGTCTTGCTTTTATAATCAACTTTCGTGTAATAGAGTTGATGAACCACCTAGTATTTGATATCAATAAAGCTAGCAGTGATGATCTTCCCTAAGAAAAAGACTCTGGACGTCCTTGGTGGATGAGAGACAATGAAAGCCGGTGTGCTTTTTAACATTTATTAAGAGTAGATTACCTTATCTCTAGAAACTTCATGTGTGGTAACTTGTTACAAGGTAGTAAGATTTCAACTTTTGTAAGCCACATAGTACTATACACCACTCTATGTGAAAATCTGAATTAGTAGCTATGCGGATACTTTTGGTACGACGAGTAAAGCCGCACCTACTAGTTACATTTGTATATGTTTGCTCTTTATAAATACAATAAGATGTGAGTGGTGACATGACCCTGTAGCCAGGCAAACAAATATAGATTGGTTCCTTGTTTGCTCGTACAACTTCATATATTTGAGTAAACAAAACTTTGCCGCAATTGCTATTCTGAAGCTTTAGGAATGAGCGGCATTGGGAAAAATAATTCAACGGGTGAAGCAATACTCAATGCACAAACTGAAACAATAGCTACCCGGAACAGTCTTGGTACAACGGGTATACTCAGACACACTAGTTCATCAGGATAGCCTTGTCCTATTTATGTATGCTAAAGATTTGAGTGCTGGCATCAGTGGCGGAGCCAGTTCCCGGCGACCCGAGCCAGCTGGTTGGGCTCACCGCTGCCGCTGGTTTGAGCCAAGTCTCTGGCAGCAACCAACATATTTTTAGTCCTACCAAGCTGGTGTGTAGCAGGAGTAGCTCAGTGTAGCTTACAGCAGTAAACGAAACCACACACAGAAACAATAGAAATGTCGTCAAATGTATCCGTGGAGAAATGAGAATGCTTGGGTTGGTCGCCACCAGCGTACTGTGCAGAGTTGATCACATCAGCTAATTGTTCCAGCAGATTGTGTAAAGTTTATCATATCACTATTGTTCCAGCAGGTGTTTCAAAGTCAAGGTTCTAGTCCCACCATTGTTGGTCCAGTGTCTACTATCACCTGATCTAGGAGGTTAATTAGTCCAAGAATTCAAGGTAAGACAACTCAGGCAGGCATCGTTTTCTTTTACAGTAAGGCACCTCAGTCAGACATTGTTGATGCCGAAAGCTAATTTGGACTCCGAAACAACCGGAAGAAAACAATTGAACAACCGTAAGAAAATATAAGTATGGCTAGGAAGCATCTGGGGCGGCATTACAAAGACAAAGTCCAAGCCAATTGTACAAAATCCATCGAATCGACAATGCGTGTGAGTTACCTACTTCTACTTAATTACAAGATCCTTTGATCCTCAGGCGTGACAGATTGCTAGTGCATCACGCTCAGGATCTTGTTCGCCGCACTGGTGTGATCTGTGTTGAGAGTTTTACACTTGATATCGACGAACAGGTATATAGTTTGCCTCAGCTTCTGCTCGCTCCACCTCGGTCTGTGTGGATTGCATGCAGATCTGGATGTGGATCCAGGGTCGACAAAATCTGGGGCATTGACATACCACCAGACACAACGATCTCTGCCAAACGACACAGAAATATGTCAGCGCCTTTTCACATGTTTTGGAGCAGATTAACAGATAAGATAACGAGAGGATAGAGTTTAGGAGTTACCAATGCCTTCACGCACAGAAAGATTAGGCCTTATCACATCCTTCGAGTTCACCATGAAGATATCACCAATGTAGAGATGGTTGGTCGGCACATAGACACAGTAAAGGTCCTCTTGACCAAAATAGCTCTGTTATGACGTAACGAAGGGATATTACACATTCAGATTAGTCTAAGCTATAGCTTAAATCAGAGCAAAAAACAGAATGGTTTGCAAAAGAAGCATTTATCATCATTTTGAATATTCCAAAAATATTCGTTTCCATCGTTTACAAGGTGAGTTGGTCAAATTTTGTGGTAAAACTGAATTTCAACATTCAACCATGCAAGGGTTCATGCCAGCGACTAAGATTACAAGGCAACATAACTGCATACTGAGCATAGAGAAAAATCATGAAAAATATATGTAAACCTGGTATAACAGTGAAAATCATTGGGAACTCGGTATAACAGTGAAGATTATAGTAAACCTGGAGCGAGACTGATGAGGTAATGAATCCAAATGCATATTCCCCAATACGAGGATGTCGTATGATGACTGCCTCCTTCAATGCCTGTTTGTTTTGATCTGTAAAAAGAAACAAAAGTTAGTGCATAAGCTACTCTGCAGATTGAACATCATGATAACTGTGAATTTACCTGGCGATATAGCAGCACTAATTTGCTTGGATGCATTGTAGATGTGGCGCACAAGTGGCATGCGCTTGAGGATCCATTCACCAATGCCAAGAACAGATGTTCCAACCCAATATGACATGAAGACCCCAACGAAAAATATGAAAGTAACAGAAGTGATGAAGCCAAGACCTGGAGATTCAAATGAGTACAGTGGGAAAATAAGCTGGATAGGAAGTAAGCATCCTTCTTAGCAATGAATAAGTTACAAAATAATAACTGATTTCAACTACTCAGTTTCATGTCATGTTTCACACATTTTTTGTACAGAAATTTAAGAATCTAATGACACGATAAACTAGAACTTAAAACAATTATCAAATTATGCACCTAATTTCTAGGTTCAGCATACGAATTATGCAGACTGTATAATACACAGCAACAGACAATAACATATAATATAATAATAACACTACAGGATCAAACCCCAAAGTGGAAACAGGATGAAGGCAGTCATTTATTGAAGAAACTACAACATGACATCAAACCATCGAAGAAATTTGATATTTCAATACCAAAAGAAGCGGAGTAGTTTGCATACCAAAAATGTTGATACCCAATTGTGCATAGATTGGACAGAAGAATCCATCAACAAAATGAATGAACCACCAGGTGAAGTAGAATGTTATCACTATGGGGAAGAGAATCACACTGGCATTTTCTCAGAAAAGAACATCAAAACAGCATCAGTGCTTACGTGAAAATAAAATTTATATAACAGACGCAGGACAGCTGGTAATGGCTGGTGTGAATATTTACTGGTTATCGCAGAATAAGGATGCAACTTCGAGTAAGATTTATTATGTCCAGTCAGTATTTGTAATAAATTTGGAGCACATTATGAAATTACGAATACATTAAAAAATGAGAACAAAAATCAAAATTCTGATTTTTGTTTAAATGTTCACATAAGCAAATTCCAAGGGAAACATAAAATCAGAGAAGAAACAAAGATGTGAAAAGTAGAGAAAAAACTATAGCTGAAAAAAATATGACAAATCGGTTTAGGAACCTTTTATATACTCTAGTTCCCAAAACGAGCCAGGAACCTTCCAGAAGATTCACAATATTGTGGCTCGAACGCTCAAATGGGCCGGCCCATTCAACGATTGTGTGTGTGATTGCCCAGTTTTTTGCCACAACATGTGGCAAATAGGAAATTCCGTACGTTTGGGGAGTAATGTCAAATAGACGGCAGCATGCACAGAAGGTCGCCTGACTGAGCCACCCCATTGTCGCGCGCGGAAATAAGAAAAAAGTCACTGAAAAAAGAATGGTAGTGCATGGGGTCGAACAATGTAACTCCCACTGCTGACCACTTGTCGCTAGCCACACGAGCTAAAAGGCTTCCATTCAAACTAGGTAACACGGACTATAAGAACCATCCATCAGCGACCAGTTTACTGTAGAGAACCAGTCTTTTTCACAATATTTAATTTTATTTTTTTTCTATTTGCTATTTATCTCTTTTTTCATTTTGTGTTTTAATTTAATTTTTTATTTTTCAAAAACTGCTCATGCTTTCAAAAATTTGTTCATAAAATACAAATATTAGCATTTTAAAAATTGTATGATTTTTTAAAATGTTCATGCCTTCCAAAATTTCTCAGAATGCCAAAACACAAATGTTTTCTAAAAAGAGCGAACAAAAATTTGAAAGCACGTTAAAAGCCCAAAAAGCCCCGTTTGGAAGCACCTTCTTTTTGATAAATTTTGCATTTTCTGGAGTTTCTTGCTTAAAAAAGGCCTATAAATGGCCAGACATGTCAAAAATCATTCAAACATGGATGGATGCCTACCAAGGCATGCCAACCTGCTTGTAAAAGTTAGGGTCACTTATTCATATATCAAAACATACCACCAGTTGGGGTGCATCCATGGGCATGTAGTTTTTCCTAATTTGAATGTTAATTGCAATTTCTATCATTATCAATCAACATGAACAAAATTGTGTGTGAAACTTTTACAAGGTTGAACACTTTTTCAAAAATTGTTGACAAATCTAAATAGTTGATGAAAAATTTGTACACAATCAGAAAACTACGTACATTTTAAAATCTATGAAAGTTACTAAAAAGATAATATTTCTTAAATTTGTGAACAAAAACTATACTGAAATTCTAGAACATTTTTTAAAATTGCAAAGAATATTTGAAAATAAGAACAAAATTTTCAACTTTTTGAACATATTTCAAAAAGATAATAAATTTTTAAAAGGAGAAAAATAAATTACCAAGAGAAAGAAAAATGAAAAAATAGAAAAATATGCTTAAGCCCTGGTACTAGGCGACATCATCGCTCCTGTCGGGCTCCTGCTGGGAGAAAACCTTATTTGACATTTATTGGGTCAAACAATCGTTGTTTCTCACAAACCCTACTGATACGAGTGAACATGGGCCAAACCGTTTTAATTTTTTGTTGCATATGGACATGCTTGGTTTGGGAACCTTCTAGATGGTTCCAGGTCGATTTTTACCGGTTTGGATACCTTCTAGAAGGTTCATGAATCCATTTTCTTGTCTTTTTCTTATTTTCTTCCTTTTAAAAAACGTAAAGTTCAACAAAGTTCAATGTACTTATTTGTTCATATTTTCCAAAAATGTTTGAATATTTCAAATAATGGTCTCGTTTCAACAAAGTTAAGAGTTTCAAAATTGTTTGTGTTTTGAAAAATTGTTTGGAATTTCATTTTTTCTCAATTTTCATAATTGTTTAGAGTTTCAAAATTTGTTCCACTTTTCGAAGAAAATTGTTTGCATTTGTTTCATGTTTAAAAAAAGTCGCATTCAAAATTCTGAACAATATTAAAATTATTATGTTCAATTTTGTTTCACATTAAAATAATTCACATTTAAAATTCCTTAAAAACTTTAAATCTGTGGCTGTTCATACTACCTCCGTTTGGGATTTGAAGGCTAGCTAGCCGAAGTGGCAGTACCAAGAAATTCACAATGGTTAATTTATAGCATTGGGTAGAGCTGTAATTTTGGGAGGCAGTTAATGCCAATGGCTCAAGAAACGATTGCCTTGTATGCATTGGCTCATCTTTTTTTTTGAGTGGATGCATTGGCGGCAAGCACGTCCTATGCGTTGAACAATAGTGAAGCCAAGATCATGCACATGACAAGCATGGTTCTGAAAGCCATGGAACGAACTGATGAATGCAGTGCCAAAACAAGTGCCTGCACATGCACATTTTACATCCTACTGTGATGTTGTGTAGCAGCCTAGTAGGAGCAGGTAAGTATGTAGTGTAGACCGGTCGGACCCAGCTAGCGAACCGTCGCACGCGAAAATGATAGAAATGTTGTCAAATTTGTCCATTGAAAAATTAGAATGCTTGGGTTGGTCGCCTCCAGCTTCAGATCGTGCAAAGTGTATCACTTCAGCTAATTGTTCCAGCAGATTGTGCAAAGTTTGTCAAATCAGCTAATTGTTCCAGCAAGTCTTTCAAAGTCAGGGTTCCAGTTCCACCATTGTCTGTCTACTATCGCCAGACCAATAGGAGGTTTGGTTATTCCAAGAATTGAAGGTAACACACCTCAGGCATGCATTGTTTTCTTTTACAGCAAGGCACCTTAGTCAGACATCGTCGATGCCGAAAATTAATTTGGGCTCCCAAACAGCAGGAAGAAAATGATTTAACAACATTAAGAAGCATCAGGGGCGGTGGTACAAAGACAAAGTCCAAGCCAATTGTACAAAATCCATCGGATCAGCAATGCGTGTGAGTCAATGTTAGACTAAGTATATATTAGATATACATGTTCTAACACAACTTGTATTTGTACGGTTCCCTCTTATAAATATATGACAGCCGTACCCACCAAGGGTATCAAGCATTGTTTCAAACCCTAATACGTCTAACATGGTATCAGACGACG
>NC_041381.1:613471157-613582055 GCF_002162155.2 Triticum dicoccoides
GCCTCTCTTCACTCTGGCGATGGAGTCGCCGTTCCTGGCGTCGCCTCCACTTGCCTGGGCCCGATCTACTGCGTCGGGATCACATCCTCCCGCGCCACATCGATCGCCCGCCATGTTGCCGCCGCCTCGGTCGCCTGCTGCGCCTTCGATCGCGGCCACCCCGATCCAGTCGCGGGGCACGCCTCCACCACCGGCCTCCTACGGCGCCAATGGGCAGGCGGCCTACGGTGGTCTTCCAGCCCCGGCCCCGTACCACGATGCGGCCAGGCCGGCCCCGTACCACGATGCACCACTGGCCTCGGGGCCCTATGGCGCTCCCATCCAGGCGCCGTACGGCGGCCCGTACCATGCGCCCTACCTCGCACCGTCGGTTGCGTCGTATGCGCCGTATTCTGCTACAACCCCGACGTCCTACACTACTGCCCAGCCGTACACCACTCCTCCTGTGCTCCCGTATGGTGCGCACTCCTCGGTGGCTTACGGCCATCATCAACAACCATCAGCCGAGGCACTAGTCCCGTATAGTGTTGTTCTGCCGCCTGGTCCGCCGCCTTATCTACCGCTCTTCGCGCCGATGGCCGAACCAGGGCCGTTTCACTTCGCCCATCTGGTGACGGTGAAGCTTTCTGCTGATAACTATCTCCTGTGGCGCGCTCAAGTGTTGCCGCTGATGCGGAGCCACTACCTTGAAGGATATGTTGATGGCTCCCTGCCGTGCCCTCCGGCTATGGTTCCGGTGCCCTCGTCCCATGGTGGCTCTGTCATGGTCCCCAACCCTGCTCATCGTCGGTGGACTACTCAAGATCAAGCCATCCTGGGTGCTATTCAGTCTTCGCTCACTCCATCCGTGGCTGGCATGGTTGTCTTTGCCGCCACGTCGAGGGATGCATGGACCACGCTTGACTCCAGCTTCTCCTCACAGTCGCTCGCACGTTCGTCTGCTATACGCAATCAGCTGGGTGAGGTCAAAAAGAATGATCTCTCTGTCAATGCTTTCTTCAACAAAGTCAAAAGCTTGGCCGATACACTGTCCTCCATTGGGAAGCCGCTCCGTGATGAGGAGTTTACTTCATTCATTCTAAATGGACTAGACGAGGATTATGACTCTCTGGTTGAAAATGTCAACGGGCGTGACACACCGATGCCACCCCGTGACCTCTACGCCCGCCTCCTTAACACGGAACAGCGGCTCGCTGCTCGTCGCTCTGTCAGAGTCTACACGGAGGGCCCTTCTGCGAATGCTGCTCTTCGCGGAGGTGCCTGTGGTGCCAAGCAGAAGCCACCGCCGCCCTCGGGCAACCAGCCTCGTCCGCTCGCTCCCGCTCCTCCAACAGCTGGTCGCAAGTGACTTCACTGTGAGGCGTGTGGTGGTGGTGTCGAGTGTCAGCTTTGAGGTATTGAGGGGCACTTGGCGTCTCGGTGTCATCGTCGGTTTAAACGTGATTTCCTTGGCATCGGGAACAATGGGAAGGGCAATGACAAGCAACCTGCTCTTGCCACACAGGAGCCCGGGTTCACTCCTTCATACTCTGTGGATCCTGCCTGGTACATGGACACAGGCACCACGGACCACTTGACGAGCCAGCTTGACAAGTTGGCCACTTGACAGCCCTACACCGGTCATGATCAGGTTCGCACTGCCAATGGATCAGGTATGCCCATCTCACATATTGATCAGGTATGCCCATCTCACATATTGGTCATGCATCTCTTCTTTCTCGTACCACTAAAACCTTCGTCTCCTTGATGTCCTTCGTGTTCCTTCAGTCACACGTAGTTTACTCTCGGTTCCTAAATTAACTCTTGACAACAATGTGTTTGTTGAGTTTCACCCTTTCCATTCTTTTGTTAAGGATCGGGACACGAGGGACGTTCTTCTTAGTGGTCGAGCTCGCGACGGCTTATATGCGCTTGATGTGCCACGAGTGCCTAATGTTCCACGAGTATCTCAGGTGTTCAGTGGTGTGCGGGTGTCGTCGTTGCAGTGGCATTCTCGCCTTGGCCACCCTGCCACTCCCATTGTGCGCAATGTGCTTCATCGTCATCGTATTCCCGTTGAGTCTAGTAATAAGGAGTTTCTAGTTTGTGATGCCTGTCAACAAGGCAAGAGTCATCAGTTGCCCTTTTCTGTATCAAGTCGTGTTGTCAAGGCTCCTCTTGAACTTGTGTTTTCCGATGTGTGGGGCTATGCCCAAACCTCTGTTAGTGGGCACAACTATTATGTCAGTTTCATAGATCCTTTCAGTCACTTTACTTGGCTTTATCTTATTAAGCGCAAATCTGATGTGTTTCATGTTTTCATGCAATTCCAAGCACATGTTGAACGGTTACTCAAGCACAAAATTATTCATGTTCAGTCTGATTGGGGAGGTGAATACCGTAATCTTAACACCTTCTTTCAGAAGCTTGGTATCTCACATCATGTGTCTTGTCCTCATACACATCAGCAGAACGGTGTAGCTGAGCGTAAGCACCGTCATATAGTTGAAACTAGGCAAACACTTATTTCAGGACATAGTTAAGATTGAGGGAGGGTGTTAGACTAAGTATATATTAGATATACATGTTGTAACATAACTTGTATTTGTACGGTTCCCTCTTATAAATATATGACAGCCGTACCCACCAAGGGTATCGAGCATTGTTCCAAACCCTAATACGTCTAACAGTCAACTACTTCTACTTAATTATAGATCCTTCAATCCTTAGGCGTGATAGACTGCTAGTGCATCTCGCTCAGGATCTCGTTTGCCGCACTGGTGTAATCTGTGTTGAATACTCCCTCCATATCAAAATATAAGACGTTTTTGACACTGTCACAGTGTAAAAAGGGTCTTATATATTTTCATACGGAGGGAGTACTAGGTGAACTCCAAACTTAATGAGAACAAACAATAGAATGGTTCTTTTGAAGTATTTTGTAAGTATTCCTTCCCATCCTATACTAGGTGAACTAGTCAAATTTGTTTCTCTAGGGGAAAACTAGTCAAATTTTGTTTGTTGATGCCGAAAGCTAAGTGGTACTCTGAACATTCAGAAGAACAAAATTAAACAATAGTAAAAAATATATACAATTATGACTACGAAGTATCTATGGTGATGCAAAGTATAAGCCAATTATGCAAATTGCATCACATAAGCAATGCGCGTGAGTCACCTACCTCTACTTAATTGCACATCCTTCTGATCCTCAGGTGCAACAAATCGCTAACACATTGTGTTCATGATCTTGTTTGGCCCAATCATGTGGTATGTGTTCAAAGTTCTATTTGTTATTGGTGAACAAATATGCAAGTGGTTTTCCCCAGCTTC
Organism: Triticum dicoccoides; assembly: GCF_002162155.2. Taxonomy (NCBI): domain Eukaryota; kingdom Viridiplantae; phylum Streptophyta; class Magnoliopsida; order Poales; family Poaceae; genus Triticum; species Triticum dicoccoides. The sequence continues at coordinate 613,474,470 of NC_041381.1, forward strand.
TGTTCGTTCTCCTATGGCATGCTTGGATTGTATGTGGATGTTGATCTAGGGTTGACAAAATCCAGGGCATCGACATACCACCATATACAACGATCTTTGTGAAACATCCTAGAAATGTGTCAACGCCCTTACACATGTTTCTAAAGCAAATTATCAAATAAGGTACCGAGATGAGAGTTTGTGAAGGGGTGTCCGAGACCTTTGTGGTGTGTGCCTCTCAGGTGTGTAGCAACACTAGCAGAAACAGATTCAACTAATGTGGTTGAGGCATACACAGGCCAAGAAACCATACAGAATGAGGCTACGGTGTTTTATGATATTGTGTGGCGTTAGCTGGACTTATTGTGGAGGTGGAGTTCATCGTTACCAAGGGAATTGAATGGAGCAGCACCCAAGATTGTCAAGTCTTGCTTTTCTAATCTACTTTCATGTAATAGAGTCGATGAATCACCTGGTATATAAGGCTACAGTGATGATCTTTCCTAAGAAAAAGACTGGGCGTCCTTGGTGGATGAGAAACAATGAAAGCCGGTGTGCTTTTTAACATTTATTAAGAGGAGCTTACATTATCTTTAGAAACTTCATGTGTGGTAACTTGTTACAAGGTAGTAAGATTTCAGCTTTTGTAAGCCACACGGTACTATAAACCATGTGAAAATCTGAATTAATAGCTATGCCGATACTTTTGGTACGTCGAGTAAAGCCGCACCTACTAGTTACATTTGTATATGTTTCTTCTTTATAAATACTAAGATGTGAGTGATGACATGACCCTGTAGCCAGGCAAAAAAATATAGTTTGGTTCCTTATTTGCTCGTCCTACTCCATATATTTAAGTAAAGAAAACTCTGCCGCTATTGCTATTCTGAAGTGATTATGCTTTAGGAATGATCGACATTGGGAAAAACAATTCAACTGGCGAGCCAATACTCAGTGCACAAACTGAAACAATAGTTACCTGGAACAGTTTTGGCACAACGAGTATACTCGCACATAGTAGCTCATCAGGATAGCATTGTCCTATTTACATATGCTAAAGATTCGAGTGCTGGCATCAGTGGCAGAGCCAGTTCCCGGCGACCCGAGCCAGCTGGTTGGGCTCACCGCTGCGGCTGGTTTGAGCTAAGTCTCTGGCAGCAACCACGTCCTACGCGTTGAACCATAGTCAAGCCAAGATCACGCATACGCCAACCATGGTTCTCAAAGCCATGGAGCAAACTGATGAATGTGGTGCCAAGAACAAGCGCCTGCACATGCATATTTTTAGTCCTACCAAGCTGCTATGTAGCAGGAGCAGCTCAGTGTAGCTTAGACCAGTCAGCGAACCACACACGGAAACAATAGAAATGTCGTCAAATGTATCCATGGAGAAACAAGAATGCTTGGGTTGGTAGAAACGGCGTGCTCGGGGGCAGGGGCGGCGCAATGACAGGCGCGGGCGACGGCGACGGTGTCGACGGGCGCGAGCGACGGCGACTGCGACGGTGACGAGGAGCAGGGGCGATGCGACGACGGGCGCGGGCAACGGCGACAGCGACAGTGACGGCGACGAGGAGCAGGGGCGATGCGACGACGGGCGCGGGCGACAGCATGGTCGGGGGCAGGGGAGGCACGACGATGGGCGCGGGCGACGGCATGGTCGGGGGCAGTGACGGCGCGACGAAGGGCACGAGCGACGGCGACGGCAACGACGGGTGCTGGCGACGGTGACGAGGAGCAGAGCGTTGGGGCAGAGGGCGGCATCGGCGGCGGGAAGAATGAGAAACTGCCGAAAATTTGCAAAGTGTTGGCTTATATAGCCAGAGCATTGATCCCGGTTCGTGGCACCAACCGGGACCAATGCCCCCATTTAGTCCCGGTTGGTGCCACCAACCGGGACCAAAGGTCTTTTTTCAGCAGCCCAAAGGGCGGGAAGCAGAGGCCTTTGGTCCCGGTTGGTGGCACCAACAGGGACTAAAGGGCGGCATTGGTCCCGGTTGGTGCCACTAACTGGTACCAATGCACCCCTTTAGTCCCGGTTGGTGCGACCAATCGGGACCAAAGGCCTTGTGCTGCCCGCATCAAAAGTTTAGTCCCACCTCGCTAGCTCGAGAGTGGTTTATAAGCGCTGCTGCGCCCACCCTCTCAAACTCCTCTCAACTGCAGGCTTTCGGGCCTAACCTGTCATTGTGTGCATGTTGGCCTTCTGGGCCTGCTGCGGGCCTGAATCCTGGCCCATGATTGGGTTTCTAATTGTATTCAAGCCGTGGTAGCCAAGTAGGTGGCACTTTTTTTTGCTTTATTTATTTTATTTTGTTTCTACTTACTATTGCTATTTTTATTTATTTTAGTTTACTTTAGTTTATTTTGTTTCTACTTATTTATTAAAGTCTATTTTGTTTCTACTTATTTATTTTACTTTATTTCTACTTATTTATTTTCTTTTATTTTTTGCTTTTTTTATTTATTTTATGAAAATTCTTTTTGCTTTTAATGTTTTGAACAGAAAATACTTTGATAATTTTAGTTGCATAAATTTTATATAATTTTAGTTTCAATAATACTAGAAGTTTATAAAAGATTTTTGGTTGATTCCTTTAGCTATTAGAGTTTCATTAAAGTTTTCTAGTTCATTCTTTTTTCTATTAGAGTTTCATTAAAGTTTTCTAGTTCATTCTTTTAGTTTACTATTTTTGCTATTAGAGTTTGATAAAAGTTTTCCAGTTCATTCTTTTTTATATTAGTTCATTCTTTGAGCTAAATGACCCTGAAATTGAAAAGCATTTCAAATGAACTCTGAAAAGGTTGAAAGTTGGCATGGCATCATCATTTCACCCACATAGCATGTGCTAAAAAGTTGAGAGGGTTACGGCAAAAACTGGATGCACTTCATGTATAAAATAGACTATTTGTTTCGAGGTATCAGGGTTTCGGACGAAAACTCGTGTGTTACAACAGACATATCATTTCTTCACATGTAACTGCAATGATATTCTAGATCAAAGGCATGACCATAATAGTCGTGGAGAGAAAGTATTCACTTTTTCTTCGCTTCTGTCCTTTGCTTATTGCGCCGTAACCATGGATAATATTCATCATTTAACAGGGTGCTTGGGTCAGCCTTGACTTTGAAGGGAGGAATTTCATGAAACTTTGCATAATCTTCGGATATGTCTGTCTTGCCATCCACTCCCGCGATCTCTCTTTTTCGTGAAAAATCTATGTGGCGCTTTGGCTCATCGTATGATGTGTTTGCTTCCTTATCTTTTCTTTTTTTCGGTTTGGTAGACATGTCCTTCACATAGAAAACCCGCACCACATCATTGGCTAGGACGAACCGTTCGTTTGTGTACCCAAGATTGTTCAGATCCACTGTTGTCATTCCATACTGTGGGTCTACTTGTACCCCGCCTCCTGACAGATTGATCCATTTGCACTTAAACAAAGGGACCTTAAAATCATGTCCATAGTCAAGTTCCCATATGTCCACTATGTAACCATAATATGTGTCATTTCCCCTCTTGGTTACTGCATCAAAGTGGACACCGCTGTTTTGGTTGGTGCTCTTTTGATCTTGGGCGATCGTGTAAAATGTATTAGCATTTATCTCGTATCCTTTGTAAATCAATACAGTCAAAAATGGTCCCCTGGACAACGAGTACAGCTCATCACAAATAGTGTTGTCACCTCTGAGACTTGTTTCCAACCAACTGCCGAAAGTCCTGATGTGTTCACATGTAATCCGGTCGTCACGCTGCTCTGGGTGTTTGGAGCGTAGGCTGTTCTTGTGTTCATCGACATACGGGGTCACCAAGGTAGAGTTCTGTAGAACTGTGTACTGTGCTTGAGACTAAGAATATCCGTCCCTGCATATTATTGAGTCCCCTCCAAGCGTGCCTTTTCCAGTCAGTCTCCCCTCATACCGCGATTTAAGGAGACCAATCTTATTAAGGCCAGGAATGAAGTCAACACAAAATCCAATGACATCCTCTGTTTGATGGCCCATGGAGACGCTTCCTACTGGCCTAGCATGGTTATAGACATATTTCTTTAGGACTCCCATGAACCGCTCAAAAGGGAACATATTGTGTATAAATACGGGGCCCAGAATGACAATCTCGTCGACTAGATGAACTAGGACATGCGTCATGATATTGAAGAAGGATGTGTTGGGGAATGTAGCAGAAATTCAAAATTTTCTACGCATCACCAAGATCTATCTATGGAGAGACTAGCAACGAGAGAGAGGAGAGTGCATATACATACCCTTGTAGATCGCTAAGCGGAAGCGTTCAAGAGAACGGGGTTGAAGGAGTCGTACTCGTCGTGATGCAAATCACCGGAGATCCTAGTGCCGAACGGACGGCACCTCCGCGTTCAACACACGTGCAGCCCGGTGACGTCTCCCATGCCTTGATCCAGCAAGGAGAGAGGGAGAGGTTGGGTAAGACTCCGTCCAGCAGCAGCACAACGGCGTGGTGGTGATGGAGGAGCGTGGTACTCCAGCAGGGCTTCGCCAAGCACCGCAAGAGACGAGGAGGGAGAGGGGCAGGGCTGCGCCAAGAGGGAGAGGTTCTCATGTGTATGGCAGCCCCAAACCCTCCACTATATATAGGGGCAAGGGGGAGGGGGAGGCGCCCTAGGGTTTCCCCTAGGGGGGGCGGCGGCCAGGGCAGATGGGATCTCCACTTTGGGTGACTTGGCCCCCAAGCCAGGAGGTGGGAACCCTAGATGGGGCGCCCCAAACCCCCTGGTCACGTGGGAATAGATGAGAGGGGCGCACAACCCCTTAGTGGGCTGGTTTGCCCCCTTCCCTTGGCCCATGAAGCCCCCCCCCCCAACACTTGCCGGGGCTCCTGAAACACCTTTCGGTCATGCTGGTCATCACCCGGTACCTCCAGAACACTTCCGTACTCCAAAACCCTTCGTCCAATATATCAATCTTCACCTCCGGACCATTCCGAGACACCTCGTGACGTCCGGGATATCATCCGGGACTCCGAACAACATTCGGTAACCACGTATATCTATTCCCTATAACCCTAGCGTTATCGAGCCTTAAGTGTGTAGACCCTACGGGTTCGGGAACCATGCAGACATGACCGAGACGACTCTCTGGTCAATAACCAACAGCGGGATATGGATACCCATGTTGGCTCCCACATGTTCCACGATGATCTCATCGGATGAACCACGATGTCGAGGATTCAATCAATCCCGTATACAATTCCCTTTGTCTAGCGGTATTGTACTTGCCCGAGATTTGATCGTTGGTATCCCAATACCTTGTTCAATCTCGTTACCGGCAAGTCTCTTTACTCGTTCCGTAACACATCATCCCGTGATCAACCCCTTGGTCACATTGTGCACATTATGATGATGTCCTACCGAGTGGGCCCAGAGATACCTCTCCGTCACACGGAGTGACAAATCCCAGTCTCAATTCGTGCCAACCCAACAGATACTTTCGGAGATACCCGTAGTGCACCTTTATAGCCACCCAGTTACGTTGTGACGTTTGGTACACCCAAAACATTTCTACGGTATCCGGGAGTTGCACAATCTCATGGTCTAAGGAAATAATACTTGACATTAGAAAAGCTTTAGCATACGAACTACACGATCTATGTGCTAGGCTTAGGATTGGGTCTTGTCCATCACATCATTCTCCTAATGATGTGATCCCGTTATCAACGACATCCAATGTCCATCGTCAGGAAACCGTAACCATCTATTGATCAACGAGCTAGTCAACTAGAGGCTTACTAGGGACATGGTGTTGTCTATTTACCCACACATGTATCTGACTTTCCTATCAATACAATTATAGCATGGATAATAAACGATTATCATGAACAAGGAAATATAATAATAACTAATTTATTATTGCCTCTAGGGCATATTTCCAACAGTCTCCCACTTGCACTAGAGTCAATAATCTAGTTCACATCGCCATGTGATTAACAATCACAGGTCACATCGCCATGTGACCAACATCCAAAGAGTTTACTAGTGTCACTAAACTAGTTCACATCATCATGTGATTAAGACTCAATGAGTTCTGGGGTTTGATCATGTTTTGCTTGTGAGAGAGATTTTAGTCGACGGGTCTGTAACATTCAGATCCGTATGTACTTTGCAAATCTCTAGGTCATTTTGTAAATGCTGCTTCCACGCTCCACTTGGAGATAATCCAAATGGTTGCCCCGCTATACATATCCGATTTGCTACTCAGAGTCATTCGGATAGGTGTTAAATCTTGCATCGACGTAACCCTTTACGCCGAACTCTTTATCACCTCCATAATCGAGAAACATGTCCTTATTTACTCCAAGGACAATTTTGACCGCTGTCCAATGATCCATTCCTGGATCATTCTTGTACCCCTTGACTGACTCATGGCAAGGCACACTTCCGGTGCGGTACACAACATAGCATACTATAGAGCCTATGTCTGAAGCATAGGGGACGATCTTCGTCCTTTCTCTCTCTTCTGCCGTGGTCGAGCTTTAAGTCTTAACTTCATACCTTACAACTCAGGCAAGAACTCCTTCTTTGACTGATCCATCTGGAACACCTTCAAGATCATGTCAAGGTATGTGCTCATTTGAAAGTACCATTAAGTGGTTTTTTGATCTATCCTCATATATCTTGATGCTCAACGTTCAAGCAGCTTAATCCAGGTTTTCTATTGAAAAACACCTTTCAAACAACCCTATATGCTTTCCAGAAATTCTACATCATTTCCAATCAACAATATGTCAACAACATATACTCATCAGAAATTCTATAGTGCTCCCACTCACTTCTTTGGAAATACAAGTTTCTCATAAACTTTGTATAAACCCAAAATCTTTGATCATCTCATCAAAGCGTATATTCCAACTCCGAGATGCTTACTCCAGTCCTTAGAAGGATTGCTGGAGCTTTGCATACTTGTTAGCACCTTTCAGGATTGACAAAACCTTCTGGTTGTATCACATACAACCTTTCCTCAAGAATAACGTCGAGGAAACAATGTTTTGACATCCTACCTGCAAGATTTCATAAATCATGCAGTAATTGCTAATATGATTCCAACAGACTTTTAGCATCGCTACGAATGAGAAAGTCTCATCGCAGTCAACTCCTTGAACTTGTCGGAAAACATCTTAACGACAAGTCGAGCGTTCTTAATGGTGACACTTACCATCATTGTCCGTCTTCCTTTTAAAATCCATCTGTACTCAACAGCCTTACGACCATCAAGCAGTTATTCCAAAGTCTACACTTTGTTTTCTTACATGGATCCTCTCTCAGATTTTATGGCCTCGAGCCATTTGTCGGAATCCGGGCCCACCATTGCTTCTCCATAGCTCGTAGGTTCATTGTTGTCTAGCAACATGACCTCTAAGACAGGATTGCGTACTACTCTGAAATAGTACGCGTCCTTGTCGACCTACGAGGTTCGGTAGTGACTTGATCCGAAGCATCATGATCACTATATCAGCTTCCACTTCAATTGGTGTAGGTGCCACATGAACAACTCCCTGTGCCCTGCTACACACTGGTTGAAGTGATGGTTCATTAACCTCATCAAGTCTCCACCATCCTCCCACTCAATTCTTTTGAGACAAACTTTTCCTCGAGAAAGGACCCGATTCAAGAAACAACCCCTATTGCTTTCGGATCTGAATTAGGAGGTATACCCAACTATTTTGGGTGTCCTATGAAGATGCATTTTATCCGCTTTGGGTTCGAGCTTATCAACCTGAAACTTTTTCACATAAGCGTCGCAACCCCAAACTTTTAAGAAACGACAGCTTAGGTTTCTCTAAACCATAGTTCATACTATGTCATCTCAACGGCATTACGTGGTGCCCTATTTAAAGTAAATGCGGTTGTCTCTAATGCCTAACCCATGAACAATAGTGGTAATTCGTTAAGAGACATCATGGTATGCACCATATCCAATAGGGTGCAACTATGATGTTCGGACACACCATCACTCTATGGTGTTCCAGGCGGTATTAATTGTGAAACAATTTCCACAATGTCTTAATTGTGTGCCAAAGCTCGTAACTCAGATACTCATCTCTATGATCATAGACATTTTATCCTCTTGTCACGATGACCTTCAACTTCACTCTGAAATTACTTGAACCATTCAATAATTTAGACTTGTGTTTCATCAAGTAAATATACAACACCTACTCAAATCATCTGTGAAGTAAGAACATAATGATATCCACTGCGTGCCTCAGCACTCATTGGACAACACACATCAAAATGTATTACTACCAACAAGTTGCTCTCTTGTTCCATCTTACTGAAAATGAGGCTTTTCAGTCATCTTGCCCATGTGGTATGATTTGCATGTCTCAAGTGATTTAGAATCAAGTGAGTCCAAACGATCCATCTACATGGAGTTTCTTCATGCGTACATACCAATAGACATGGTTCGCATGTCTCAAACTTTTCAAAAAACAGGTGAGTCCAAAGACCCATCAACATGGAGCTTCTTCATGCGTTTTATACCACTATGACTTACATGGCAGTGCCACAAGTAGGTGGTACTATCATTAGTATCTTATATCTTTTGGCATGAACATGTGTATCATTACGATCGAGATTCAATAAACCATTCATTTTAGGTGCAAGAACATTGAAGGTATTATTCAAATAAACAGAGTAACCATTATTCTCCTTAAATGAATAACCGTATTGCGAAAGACATAATCCAATCATGTCTATGCTCAACGCAAACACCAAATAACAATTATTTAGGTTTAACACCAATCTCGATGGTAGAGGGAGCGTGCGATGCTTGATCACATCAACCTTGGAAACACTTCCAACACATATCGTCAGCTCACCTTTAGCTAGTCTCCGTTTATTCCGTAGCTTTTATTTCGAGTTACTAACACTTAGCAACCGAACCGGTATCTAATACCCTGGTGATACTAGGAGTACTAGTAAAGTACACATTAACATAATGTATATCCAATATACTTCCGTCGACCTTGCCTGCCTTCTTATCTACCAAGTACCTAGGGTGGTTCTGCTTTAGTGTCCGTTCCTCTCATTACAGAAGCACTTAGTCTCGGGTTTGGGTTCAACCTTGGGTTTTCACTAGAGCAGCAACTGTTTTGCCGTTTCATGAAGTATCCCTTCTTGCCCTTGCCCTTCTTGAAACTAGTGGTTTTACTAACCATCAACAATTGATGCTCCTACTTGACTTCTACTTTCGCGGTGTCAAACATCGCGAATACTTCAAGGATCATCATATCTATCCCTGATATGTTATAGTTCATCATGAAGCTCTAGTAACTTGGTGGCAATGACTTTGGAGAAACGTCACTATCTCATCTGGAAGATTAACTCCCACTCGATTCAAGTGATTGTTGTACTCAAACAATCTGAGCACAAGCTCAACGATTGAGCTTTTCTCCCTTAGTTTGCAGGCTAAGAAAATCGTCGGAGGTCTTATACCTCTTGACATGGGCACGAGCTTGAAATCCCAATTTCATCCCTCGAAACATCTCATATGTTCCGCGACATTTTGAAAACGTCTTCGGTGCCTCAATTCTAAACCGTTTAACATTACTGAACTATCACGTAGTTATCAAAACGTGTATGTCAAATGTTCGCAACATCCACAAACGATGTTTGAGGTTCAGCATACCGAGCGGTGTATTAAGGACATAAGCCTTCTACGCAGCAATGAGGACAATCCTCAGTTTACGGACTCAGTCCGCATAATTGCTACTATCAACTTTCAACTAAATTTTCTCTAGGAACATATTTAAAACAGTAGAACTAAAGCGTGAGCTACGACATAATTTGCAAGAATCTTTGGACTATGTTCAGGATAATTAAGTTCATCTTATGAACTCCCACTCAGATTGAGATCCCTCTAGTCATCTAAGTGATTACATGATCCGAGTCAACTAGGCCGTGTCCGATCATCACGTGAGACGGACTAGTCATCATCAGTGAACATCTTCATGTTGATCGTATCTACTATACGACTCATGCTCGACCTTTCGGTCTCTTGTGTTCCGAGGCCATGTCTGTACATGCTAGGCTCATCAAGTCAACCTAAGTGTTTCACGTGTGTAAATCTGGCTTACACCCGTTGTATGTGAACGTTAGAATCTATCACACCCGATCATCATGTGGTGCTTCGAAACAACGAAATTTCGCAACGGTGCACTGTTAGGGGGAACACTTTCTTGAAATTATTATGAGGGATCATCTTATTTACTACCGTCGTTCTAAGCAAATAAGATGCATATACATGATAAACATCACATGCAATCAAAAAGTGACATGATATGGCCAATATCATTTTGCTCCTTCTGATCTCCATCTTCGGGGCTCCATGATCATCATCGTCACCGGCATGACACCATGATCTCCATCATCGTGATCTCCATCATCATGTCTCGATGAAGTTTTCTCGCCAACTATTACTTCTACTACTATGGCTAACGGTTTAGCAATGACGTAAAGTAATTACATGGCCTTATTCAGTGACACGCAGGTCATAGAATAAATAAAGACAACTCCTATGGCTCCTGCCGGTTGTCATACTCATCGACATGCAAGTCGTTATTCCTATTAAAAGAACATGATCAATCTCATACATCACATATCATTCATCACATTCTTTTGGCCATATAACATCACATAGCATACCGTGCAAAAACAAGTTAGACGTCCTCTTATTGTTGTTTGCATGTTTTACGTGGCTGCTATGGGTTTCTAGCAAGAACGTTTCTTACCTATGCAAAAGCCACAACGTGATATGCCAATTGCTATTTACCCTTCATAAGGACCCTTTTCATCGAATCCGATCCGACTAAAGTGGGAGAGACTGGCATCTGCTAGCCACCTTATGCAACAAGTGCATGTCAGTCGGTGGAACCTGTCTCACGTAAGAGTACGTGTAAGGTCGGTCCGGGCCGCTTCATCCTACAATACCGTCGAAACAAGATTGGACTAGTAACGGTAAGCATATTGAACAAAATCAACGCCCACAACTACTTTGTGTTTTACTCGTGCATAGAATCTACGCAATAGACCTAGCTCATGATGCCACTATTGGGGAACGTAGCAGAAATTCAAAATTTTCTATGCATCACCAAGATCTATCTATGGAGAGACTAGCAAAGAGAGAGAGGAGAGTGCATCTACATACCCTTGTAGATCGCTAAGCGGAAGCGTTCAAGAGAACGGGGTTGAAGGAGTCGTACTCGTCGTGATGCAAATCACTGGAGATCCTAGTGCCGGACGGCACCTCCGCGTTCAACACACGTGCAGCCCGGTGACGTCTCCCATGCCTTGATCCAGCAAGGAGAGAGGGATAGGTTGGGGAAGACTCCATCCAGCAGCAGCACAACGGCGTGGTGGTGATGGAGGAGCGTGGTACTCCAGCAGGGCTTCGCCAAGCACCGCAAGAGACGAGGAGGGAGAGGGGCAGGGCTGCGCCAAGAGGGAGAGGTTCTCATGTGTATGGAAGCCCCAAACCCTCCACTATATATAGGGGCAAGGGGGAGAGGGAGGCGCCCTAGGGTTTCCCCTAGGGGGGCGGTGGCCAGGGCAGATGGGATCTCCACTTTGGGTGACTTGGCCCCCAAGCCAGGAGGTGGGAACCCTAGATGGGGCGCCCCAAACCCCCTGGTCACGTGGGAGTAGGTGAGGGGGGCGCACAGCCCCTTAGTGGGCTGGTTTGCCCCCTTCCCTTGGCCCATGAAGCCCCCCCAACACTTGCCGGGGCTCCCGAAACACCTTTCGGTCATGCTGGTCATCACCCGGTACCTCCGGAACACTTCCGGACTCCAAAACCCTTCGTCCAATATATCAATCTTCACCCCCAGACCATTCCGGGACTCCTCGTGATGTCCGGGATCTCATCCGGGACTCCGAACAACATTTGGTAACCACGTATATCTATTCCCTATAACCCTAGCGTCATCGAGCCTTAAGTGTGTAGACCCTAATAAGGGTTCGGGAACCATGCAGACATGACCGAGACGACTCTCTGGTCAATAACCAACAGCGGGATATGGATACCCATGTTGGCTTCCACATGTTCCACGATGATCTTATCGGATGAACCACGATGTCGAGGATTCAATCAATCCCGTATACAATTCCCTTTGTCTAGCAGTATTGTACTTGCCCGAGATTCGATCGTCGGTATCCCGATACCTTGTTCAATCTCGTTACCGGCAAGTCTCTTTACTCGTTCCGTAACACATCATCCCGTGATCAACCCCTTGGTCACATTGTGCACATTGTGATGATGTCCTACCGAGTGGGCCCAGAGATACCTCTCCGTCACACGGAGTGACAAATCCCAGTATCGATTCGTGCCAACCCAACAGTTACTTTCGGAGATACCCGTAGTGCACCTTTATAGCCACCCAGTTACGTTGTGATGTTTGGTACACCCAAAGCATTGCTACGGTATCCGGGAGTTGCACAATCTCATGGTCTAACGAAATGATACTTGACATTAGAAAAGCTTTAGCATACGAACTACACGATCTATGTGCTAGGCTTAGGATTGGGTCTTGTCCATCACATCATTCTCCTAATGATGTGATCCCATTATCAACGACATCCAATGTCCATGGTCAGGAAACCATAACCATCTATTGATCAACAAGCTAGTCAACTAGAGGCTTACTAGGGACATGGTGTTGTCTATTTACCCACACATGTATCTGAGTTTCCTATCAATACATTTATAGCATGGATAATAAACGATTATCATGAACAAGGAAATATAATAATAACTAATTTATTATTGCCTCTAGGGCATATTTCCAACAGGATGGTGGGAACACCAGCTCGAAAGTGACAAGACATTGCGCCACATCACTCCTTAGTCTTGGTATGATTTCTGGACCGATCACCTTCTGAGAGATTGCATTAAGGAATGCACATAGCTTCACAATGGCTAATCAGACGTTTTCCGGTAGAAGCCCCCTCAATGCAACTGGAAGCAGTTGCATCATAATCACGTAACAGTCATGAGACTTTAGGTTCTGAAACTTCTTCTCTGGCATATTTATTATTCCCTTTATATTCGACGAGAAGCCAAACGGGACCTTCATACTGAGCAGGCATTCAAAGAAGATTTCCTTCTCTTCTTTGGTAAGAGCGTAGCTGGCAGGACCTTCATACTGCTTTGGAGGCATGCCATCTTTTTCATGCAAATGTTGCAGGTCCTCCCGTGCCTCCGGTGTATCTTTTGTCTTCCCATACACGCCCAAAAAGCCTAACAGGTCCACGCAAAGGTTCTTCGTCATGTGCAACACGTTGATTGAAGAGCGGACCTCTAGGTCTTTCTAGTAGGGTAGGTCCCAAAATATAGAGTTTTTCTTCCACATGGGCGCGTGACCCTTAGTGTCATTCGGAACAGATAGTCCGCCGCGACCCTTTCCAAAGATTACGTGTAAATCATTGACCATAGCAAGTACGTGATCACCGGTACACATGGCGGGCTTCTTCCGGTGATCTGCCTCGCCTTTGAAATGCTTGCCTTTCTTTCGACATTGATGGTTGGTCGGAAGAAATCGATGATGGCCCAGGTACACATTCTTCCTGCATTTGTCCAGGTATATACTTTCGGTGTCATATAAACAGTGCGTGCATGCGTGGTATCCCTTGTTTGTCTATCCTAAAAGGTTACTGAGAGCGGGCCAATCGTTGATGATTACAAACAGCAACGCATGCAGGTTAAATTCCTCCTATTTGTGCTCATCCCACACACGTACACTATTTCCATTCCACAGCTGTAAAAGTTCTTCAACTAATGGCCTTAGGTACACATCAATGTCGTTGCCGGGTTGCTTAGGGCCTTGGATGACAACTGGCATCATAATGAACTTACGCTTCATGCACATCCAAGGAGGAAGGTTATACATACACAGAGTCACGGGCCAGGTGCTGTGATTGCTGCTCTGCTCCCCGAAAGGATTAATGCCATCCGCGCTTAAACCAAACCATACGTTCCTTGGGTCACCTGCAAACTCGGCCTGGTACTTTCTCTCAATTTTTCTCCACTGCGACCCGTCATCGGGTGCTGTCAACTTCACGTGTTTCTTATGGTCCTCACTGTGCCATCACATCAACTTGGCATGCTCTTTGTTTCTGAACAGGCATTTCAACCGTGGTATTATAGGATCATACCACATCACCTTGGCAGGAACCCTCTTCCTGGGGCGCTTGCCGTCAACATCACCAGGGTCATCTTGTCTGATCTTATAACGCAATGGACCGCATACCGGGCATGCATTCAAATCCTTGTACGCACCACGGTACAGGATGCAGTCATTAGGGCATGCATGTATCTTCTGCACCTCCAATCCTAGAGGGCATACAACCTTCTTTGCTGCATACGTACTGTCGGGCAATTCGTTGTCCTTTGGAAGCTTCTTCTTCAATATTTTCAGTAGCTTCTCAAATCCTTTGTCAGGCACACCATTCTCTGCCTTCCACTGCAGCAATTCTAGTATGGTACCGAGCTTTGTGTTGCCATCTTCGCAATTGGGGTACAAACCTTTTTTGTGATCCTCTAACATGAAATCGAACTTGAGCTTATCCTTTTGAATTTCGCACTGTCTCCTTGCATCAACAATGACCCGGCGGAGATCATCATCGGGCATATCGTCTGGTTCCTCTTGATCTTCAGCAGCTTCCCCCATTGCAGCATCACCGTATTCAGGGGGCACTTAGTTTTCATCGTCCTCTTCTTCTTTGATGTCTTCCATCATAACCCCTATTTCTCCATGCTTGGTCCAAATATTATAGAGTGGCATGAAACCCTTATAAAGTAGGTGGGTGTGAATGGGTTTTGAGTCAGAGTAAGACTTCGTATTCTCACATATAGGGCATGGACAACACATAAAACAATTCTGCTTGTTTGGCTCAGGCACTTCGAGAAAATTATGCACACCCTTAATGTACTCGGAGTTGTGTCTGTCACCGTACATCCATTGCCGGTTCTTCTGCATGCATTATATATAATTAAGTGTGTCAAAAACCATTACAGAACATCATGAATAGATAATTAAGTGACCAAATTAATAGAAGTTCATCATCACATTAAAACCAAAGTACATACATAGTTCTCATCTAACAACATATAGCTCTCCAGAGCATCTAATTAATTAAACCATACATTGAAACTATGTAAAACATTTCAATGCGAAAACAAATGTGATCATAATCGCAACCAAGGTAACAATTGATCCAACAGCACAATGATACCAAGCCTCGGTATGAATGACATATTTTCTACTCTTTCTAATCTTCAAGCGCATTGCATCCATCTTGATCTTGTGATCATCTACGACATCCACAACATGCAACTCCAATATCATCTTCTCCTCAATTTTTTTATTTTTTCCTTCAAGAATTTGTTTTCTTCTTCAACTAAATTTAACCTCTCGACAATAGGGTCGGTTGGAATTTCTAGTTCACATACCTCCTAGATAAATAAAATCCATGTCACATTGGTCGGTGATAACCCACAAGTGTAGGGGATCGCAACAGCTTTCGAGGGTAGTGTATTCAACCCAAATTTATTGATTCGACACAAGGGGAGCCAAAGAATATTCTTAAGTATTAGCAGTTGAGTTGTCAATTCAACCACACCTGGATAACTTAGTATCTGCAGTAAGGTATTTAGTAGCAAAGTAATATGATAGTAATGGTAACAGTGGCAAAAGTAAAGATAGCAGTATTGTAATGATTGTAACTATAGAAACAGAAAAGTAAATAAGCGAAGCACAATATGTGAAAAGCTCGTAGGCATTGGATCAGTGATGGATAATTATGTCGGATGCGATTCCTCATGTAATAGTTATAACATAGGGTGACACAGAACTAGCTCCAGTTCATCAATGTAATGTAGGCATGTATTCTGAATATAGTCATACGTGCTTATGGAAAAGAACTTGCATGACATCTTTTGTCCTACCCTCCCATTTGCAGCGGGGTCCTAGTGGAAACTAAGGGATATTAAGGCCTCCTTTTAATAGAGTACCGGACCAAAGCATTAACACATAGTGAATACATGAACTCCTCAAACTACGGTCATCACCAAGAAGTATCCTGATTATTGTCACTTCAGAGTTGTCACATCATAACACATAATAGGTGACTATAGACTTGCAAGATAGGATCAAGAACTCACATATATTCATGAAAACATAATAGGTTCAGATCTGAAATCATGGCACTCGGGCCCTAGTGACAAGCATTAAGCATAGCAAAGTCATAGCAACATCAATCTCAGAACATAGTGGATACTAAGGATCAAATCCTAACAAAACTAACTCGATTATATGGTAAATCTCATCTAACCCATCACCGTCCAGCAAGCCTACGATGGAATTACTCACGCACGACAGTGAGCATCATGAAATTGGTGATGGAGGATGGTTGATGATGACGACGGCGACGAATCCCCCTCTCCGGAGCCCCGAACGGACTCCAGATCAGCCCTCCCAAGAGAGACTAGGGCTTGGCGGCGGCTCCGTATCGTAAAACGCAATGAAACTTCCTCTCTGATTTTTCTCTCCACAGAATGGAATATATGGAGTTGGAGTTGAGGTCAGTGGAGCATCACGGGGCCCACGAGACAGGGGGCGCGCCTCCCACCCTCGTGGACAGGGTGTGGGCCTCCTGGCCTTCATCTTTTGCCAGTATTTTTTATATTTTCCAAAAGTTATCTCCATGGATTTTCAGGTCATTCCGAGAAATTTTGTTTTCTGCACAATAAACAACACCATGGCCGTTCTGCTGAAAACAGCGTCAGTCCAGGTTAGTTTCATTCAAATCATGCAAGTTAGAGTCTAAAACAAGGGCAAAAAGTGTTTGGAAAAGTAGATACGTTGGAGACGTATAGTCGGCATAGTTGTCATAAACAATAAATGAACCAAATAGTTATAAAGATAATATATACCACATCCGAATCATAGACATGACGAGGGCATACCAAAACCATCGCACTAAATAATAAGAAGCAATAATAAAAGTAAGAAAATTATACAAGTATCTATCTAAACATACAAGTAAGATTTATTTTTCTTTCAGAAAGAAGATAAGAACAAGAGGCTCACCACAGTGGTGTCGGCGAAGAGATCGGCGTGGGCGATCGACAGCGGTGAACACGGGGACGGGACGTGACAGACCGCTAAATCTAGACAAAATATTGAGGAAAATGGAGCTTGGAGGTCAAGCTTGGAGAGGAGAAAGATTAAGTAGTGTGGCTCGGGCATTCCATCAAACACCTCATGTGCATAGGAGGTGAGCTAGAGCACCATAAAGCTCTCCAACAGCCGGCCAGAAAAACAGAGCAGTGGAGTGCTCTGCTCGCGGGCGAGGGGGTACATATAGGCAACTCATTGGTCCTGGTTCGTGGCTGGAACCGGGACTAAAGACCACCCTTTGGTCCCGGTTCAGGCCACCAACCGGGACCAAATGGTGGTGGGATAGGATCGAGGCCCATTGGTCTCGGTTTGTCCCACCAACCGGGACCAAAGGGGGCAGACGAATCAGGACCAATGCCCCCATGAGGCCTGGCAGGCCCCCTGGCCTCAAGAATCGGGACCAATGCCCTCATGGGTCCCGGTTCGTGACTGAACCGGGACTAATGGGCTTACCTGGCCCGAACGAAAGCCATGTTTTCTACTAGTGATACTAGAGATTTGAGTGCCGACATCAGTGACGGAGTCAGCACTCAGTGACCCGGGGCAGCCACCTGGGATCGCCACTGCTGCTAGCTTGAGTGAAGTCTTTGGCGGCAAGCACGTCCTACGCGTTGAACAATAGTGAAGCCAAGATCATGCACATGACAACCATGGTTCTGAAAGCCATGGAACGAACTGATGAATGCAGTGCCAAATCAAGTGCCTGCACATGAATATTTTACATCCTACCGTGATGGTGTGTAGCAGCCTAGCAGGCGCAGGTCAATATGTAGTGTAGACCGGTCAAACATTGAGAAATGTCGTCAAATTTGTTCACTGAGAAATGAGAATGCTTGGGTTTGTCGCCTCCAGCGTCAGACTATGCAAAGTTCATCACATCAGCTAATCGTTCCAGCAGATTGTGCAAAGTTTGTCATATCAACTGATTGTTCCAGCAAGTCTTTCAAAGTCAGGGTTCCAGTTCCACCATTGTTGGTCTACTGTCTACTATCGCATGACCAATAGGAGGTTTGGTTAGTCCAAGAATTGAGGGTAACACATCTCAGTCAGGCATTGTTTTCTTTTACAGCAAGGCACCTCAGTCAGACATCGTAGATGCTGAAAGCTAATTTGGAATCCCAAACAGCCAGAGGAAAAAGATTAAACAACATTCCAAGTCAATTGTACAAAATCCATCGGATCAACAATGCGTGTGAGTCGGCTACTTTTACTTAATTATAGATCCTTCAATCCTCAGGCATGACAGATTGCTAGTGCATCGCGCTCAGGATCTCCTTTGTCAAACTGGTGTGATATGTGTTGAATACTCCCTCCGTCCGGAAATTGTTGTCGGACAAATGGATGTATCTAGATGTATTTTAGTTGTAGATACATTTATTTTTATCCATTTCTCCGACAAGTATTTTGGGACGGAGGGAGTACTTGATAAGACAAGTTTGTTTGCCTCAGATTCTGCTAGCTCCATCGTGGTCTGTGTGGATTGCATGCGAATGCGGATGTGAATCCAGAGTTGACAAAATCTGGGGCACTGACATAGCAACAAATACAACGATCTCTGTGAAACAGCGTGGAAATATGTCAAGCATCTTTCATGTGTTTTCAAGCAGATTATTGAATAAGATACCTATAGGAGAATTTAGGAATTACCAATGCCTTCACGCACAGAAAGGTTAGGCCTTATGACATCCTTTGAGTTCACCATGAAAGATACATAGTAAATGTCCTCTTGACCAGAATAGCTCTGTTATAATAACATAATGATGGGATATTATACATTGAGATGAGGCAAAGCTACATCTTAATGAGAACGAACAATAGAAAGGTTCATTTGAAGTATTTTTAAGTATTCCTTTCCATCCTGTACAAGGCGAACTAGTCAAATTTGTTGATGCAGAAAGCTAAGTGGTACTCCGAACATTCAGAAGAACAAAATTAAACAATAGTAAAAAAATACAATTACAACTACAAAGTATTTATGGTGGTGCAAAGTATAAGCCAATTATACAAATTGCATCTGATAAGCAATGCGTGTGAGTCACCTACTTCTACTTAATTGCACATCCTTTTGATCCTCGGGCGCGACAAATCGCTAATACATTGTGTTCATGATCTTGTTTGGCCCAATCGTGTGGTATGTGTTCAAAGTTCTATTTGTTATTGATGAACAAATATGCAACTAGCTTTCCCTGGTTTCTGTTCGTTCTCCTATGACATGCTTGGATTGTATGTGGATGTTGGTGTAGGGTTGACAAAATCCAAGGCATCGACATAGCACCATATACAACAATCTTTGCGAAACATCGTAGAAATATGTCAACGCCTTTGTTCACATGATTCTAAAGAAAATTATCAAATAAGGTACCGAGATGAGAGTTTATGAAGGAGTGTCCGAGACCTTTGTGGTGTGTGCCTCTCAGGTGTGTAGCAATGTTAGCACAAAAAGATTCAACTAATGTGGCTGAGGCATACACAGGCCAAGAAACCATACAGAATGAGGCTACGATGATTTATGATATTGTGTGGCATTAGCTGGACTTATCGGGGAGGTGGAGTTCATCGTTACCAAGGGAACTGAATGGAGCGGCACCCATGATTGTCAAGTCTTGCTTTTATAATCAACTTTCGTGTAATAGAGTTGATGAACCACCTAGTATTTGATATCAATAAAGCTAGCAGTGATGATATTCCCTAAGAAAAAGACTCTGGACGTCCTTGGTGGATGAGAGACAATGAAAGCCGGTGTGCTTTTTAACATTTATTAAGAGGAGCTTACCTTATCTCTAGAAACTTCATGTGTGGTAACTTGTTACAAGGTAGTAAGATTTCAACTTTTGTAAGCCACATAGTACTATACATGATGAGGACATGACTACCTTGGATATGACCAAAAATATTGCATATATGCATATTTGTCAGGTGATTTCTAGTGCAAACTATTCAATAATCTATTTATGTTATCCAGAACAAAAATACTTCACACACTTTTGTGTTTTGTCTAATTGCAGGTGTATGGGACATTTGTACAATCCACATTTGAAGATAAGGAAGAAAGAGATGTTTATTTTCTGTTCAAAAAGTTCTCTCACGTCACTTTTGGCCCATGAGAAGATGGAGTCCAAGTCTCTCACGTTCTGGATTCAGATTCGGACTGCACAGACATACCTGACTCAAAATGCACACAAGTTTTTCATACGGACTCCGAATTGGGTGATTCTTCTTTTGTTGGAAACTAGATTTCGTGCACTTTCCAACCCAATTGGAATCACCTTCAAATTCGTCCGGAGCGTTGAGTTGTGGACAAAACAATCTGATGCTGCAGCAGAATCCGAGTCAAACTACAAGTCCAAAGGTGTTACATCACCTCCACTTGGGCCCATTGGCCTTGTACGACCTAGATTTAGTTTTAGGCTGCCTTGGGACGTCCTCCCACCTCCTTGGCCGCCACCCCTTGCTCCTATATAAGTAGATCCATCTAGTAGCTTTTCCTTGGGATTTGTTTAGTTAAAAGTTAGCCATTGCAACTTCGTGTACTTCGTTTGTGTCCAACGACCAGACCAAGACCGCTTACAGATCCCCACCTTTATCAATACTTCATATATACTCGCAATATTCAGATTGCTTTTATCATATTCTTGCTTGTTCTTCGATTGCTTGCAGGAATAGACCTTCGTGGTCAGGTTGATTGTGCTCCGGCGTGGTCAATAACCTCTCGGAGTTGGTTTAGCGATTGCTAAGGCGCAACGTCGTGCACGTTTGTAGTCGGATCGTCAAAGTCGTCTCCACCAAATCGATAGTTATCATCTCATCGAAGATCAGGACACCCCATTGCCTCTATCAAGTGGTATCAGTTTTCAGGTTGCTCGGTGAGAATTTCCAGTTTTCCTAGATTAGATTTATTTTCTTACCTATTGTCCAAGAAAAAGCCACACAAAAAAAAGTTAGATCTGTTCATCCTTTATCCAAGCCAGTCTGAGCCTTTGCAATTTTCTATTCATTGCTTGCATAGTTGAATTATCGGTTGCATCGTCGTGTTAGTTGCTGGTCTTAGTGTCTAGTTCCTTTAGAGTTTCGAGTTCTGTTCACATTAGTCACGCCGCCGCTGCATCATTATCCCTTCCGCTGTCCACCATCCCATCCATTAATTTCCACCACGTGCTACGCACTGTTCATTGCCATAATCATAGTTGAGGTCATTCACATCTTCGACTGATCCAATTTGCATCTTATCTAGTTTGTCTTGGAAAGAGGGAGAAAAAAGAAGATAGAGGAAAAAAAAGAGAGAAGAAAAAGAAAAAAAAAGCGTGAGAAAAAAAAAAGAGAAGAAAAAAAATCGGATCTATCTAGAATCAATCTCGTACCTGAATTCGGATTGAAATCTGTTTTGTGCACTGTTCAGTAAAACAGGTGTATCTTCCTCATACGAAGTCCGTTTTGGCTCCGTGAGTACTCAAATTGAAGCTAGCAACGAGCCGCATCTAAATAGTTGCAGAAGCTAGTTCAATATTTGACACCTCAAAATCGGCTTCTAAATACGTCTTTTTGCCCTCCGAAATTCGTGAACACAACTTGTTCCAATTTTTCAGGCCAGTTTTAGAATTCTTTGACTCCTCATATCAACTCGGAATTGAGTGATTCTTTTTGCATTGGAAAGCTTGAGTTAGTAGCATTCTTTGAAAGAATTTATCAGAAAATTGTCTCAAACTTTTCAAGAGGAAAGTTGGAGAGAGAGTTGTTGTATATCCTGCTTGGCAGTTGTTTTTCATCATTATCTTCACTGCCGTTGTGATCTTCACTTATATCTTGCTGTCAAGAGCTACTTAGTATCCTTCATTGATGCTAGTTGTGCTACGCCGTGACCTCATTAGTGTTCTAGGCTCGCGTCTCTAGTCCGGTCTAGCCTAGGACCAGCACGGTACCGTCGTTGAGCGTTTATTCAACATTGCATCTTTGAATTGATTATTGCTAATCTTTTGCTACCATATATAGCCAACCCAGCTCCACATATTTCTACACCGTGTATACGTACGCTCCCCTGGCAATCGCTTTACTCAATATTCGGAGTTACTTGACACCGCTGGTTGCCGATAACCGCCTGCTGCATGGTAAGAACTTGTAAGACATTGATATTTGCTTTACTGTGAGCGTTTTACCACCACATCCTAGTAGTTATAGGAACATTATTTTTGGGTTTTGTTTCTTGTTCTACTAATCATGACAGGATCCAGAGTCAATTTATGGGCTTTGTCGATCGCGGGAGACGTGCCACCACCTTTGCAAATACCACAACCGTCACGAGAGGTGCACAAACATCCAAATGCACATGATCAGGTTAATGTATCTATATCACCATTTAATGGCCGTTTTAAACCTGCTTTATATATTGAATGGGAGTTCGACATAAAAAATATATTTGCTTCCCATAATTTCAATGAACATAAAAAGGTTAAGGTTGCGGTTGGTTCTTTCACTGGTTATGCTTTGGTTTGGTGGAGTGAATATTGTCGGTTACACCCTGATTATATACCTACTACTTGGGATGATTTGAAACTTGCCATGCGACATACTTTCGTCCCTGCTTATTATACTCGTGACATGATTAAGAAGTTGCAACACTTAAAACAAGGTAGTGAAACTGTAACAAAATATTATGATGATTTACAAACTACCTTGTTGCATTCCTATTTAGAAGAAAGTGAAGATGATTTTATGGATAGATTTTGGGGAGGATTAAACCGTGATATTCAAGAGATACTAATTCATGAAGAGTGTTATCCTATGGACCATTTGTTTCATCTTGCTTGCAAAGCTGAACAGGAAATAAAACGACGTGTTGGCCATGAGGAGAACAAGCGCACGGTGCACATTCCAAGAGTTGATATGATTGTTCCTTCAACTACTAGGCATACTATGACAACCACATCCGTTGTTGTCAGGACTACATCACCTCCACCATGTGACACATCGCCCCCGAGAGTGGCTACATCATCTGAGTTGATCATAAGAGGTAATGACAAAGGTACTGATCTTCCATCTCTACATGAGAATGATGAATGCCTTGTCAATTTGAATGCACCATCTGATGAGCTACCCATGATGAGGACATCAATACAATTGTTACACCCACAACCCCTGCTGCTATACATACTGGACCAATTACTAGAGCTCGTGCACGCCAACTAAATTACCAGGTACTTTCGTTTCTTGGTAATGATTCTAATGTTCATGAGAATATGATGCTGCCTAAATTGGATACATTTGTTTTGCTTACAAATGAAGGGCCTAGCTTGGAGAAGGATGAACATTGGAGCAAGAACAAGCATGGAGATGATGGCATGCTGATGAGGACATGACTACCTTGGATATGACCAAAAATATTGCATATATGCATATTTGTCAGGTGATTTCTAGTGCAAACTATTCAATAATCTATTTATGTTATCCAGAACAAAAATACTTCACACACTTTTGTGTTTTGTCTAATTGCAGGTGTATGGGACATTTGTACAATCCACATATGAAGATAAGGAAGAAAGAGATGTTTATTTGCTGTTCAAAAAGTTCTCTCACGTCACTTTTGGCCCATGAGAAGATGGAGTCCAAGTCTCTCACGTTCTGGATTCAGATTCGGACTGCACAGACATACCTGACTCAAAATGCACACAAGTTTTTCATACGGACTCCGAATTGGGTGATTCTTCTTTTGTTGGAAACTAGATTTCGTGCACTTTCCAACCCAATTGGAATCACCTTCAAATTCGTCCGGAGCGTTGTGTTGTGGACAAAACAATCTGATGCTGCAGCAGAATCCGAGTCAAACTACAAGTCCAAAGGTGTTACATCACCTCCACTTGGGCCCATTGGCCTTGTACGACCTAGATTTAGTTTTAGGCTGCCTTGGGACGTCCTCCCACCTCCTTGGCCGCCACCCCTTGCTCCTATATAAGTAGATCCATCTAGTAGCTTTTCCTTGGGATTTGTTTAGTTAAAAGTTAGCCATTGCAACTTCGTGTACTTCGTTTGTGTCCAACGACCAGACCAAGACCGCTTACAGATCCCCACCTTTATCAATACTTCATATATACTCGCAATATTCAGATTGCTTTTATCATATTCTTGCTTGTTCTTCGATTGCTTGCAGGAATAGACCTTCGTGGTCAGGTTGATTGTGCTCCGGCGTGGTCAATAACCTCTCGGAGTTGGTTTAGCGATTGCTAAGGCGCAACGTCGTGCACGTTTGTAGTCGGATCGTCAAAGTCATCTCCACCAAATCGATAGTTATCATCTCATCGAAGATCGGGACACCCCATTGCCTCTATCAATACACCACTCTATGTGAAAATCTGAATTAGTAGCTATGCGGATACTTTTGGTACGACGAGTAAAGCCGCACCTACTAGTTACATTTGTATATGTTTGCTCTTTATAAATACAATAAGATGTGAGTGGTGACATGACCCTGTAGCCAGGCAAACAAATATAGATTGGTTCCTTGTTTGCTCGTACAACTTCATATATTTGAGTAAACAAAACTTTGCCGCAATTGCTATTCTGAAGCTTTAGGAATGAGCGGCATTGGGAAAAATAATTCAACTGGTGAAGCAATACTCAATGCACAAACTGAAACAATAGCTACCCGGAATAGTTTTGGTACAACTGGTTTACTCAGACACACTAGTTCATCAGGATAGCCTTGTCCTATTTATGTATGCTAAAGATTTAAGTGCTGGCATCAGTGGCGGAGCCAGTTCCTGGCGACCCGAGCCAGCTGGTTGGGCTCACCGCTGCCGCTGGTTTGAGCCAAGTCTCTGGCAGCAACCAGCATATTTTTAGTCCTACCAAGCTGGTGTGTAGTAGGAGCACCTCAGTGTAGCTTAGACCAGTAAACGAAACCACGCACAGAAACAATAGAAATGTCGTCAAATGTATCCATGGAGAAATGAGAATGATTGGGTCGGTCGCCAACGGCGTATTGTGCAGAGTTGATCACATCAGCTAATTGTTCCAGCAGATTGTGTAAAGTTTATCATATCACTATTGTTCCAGCAGGTGTTTCAAAGTCAAGGTTCCAGTCCCACCATTGTTGGTCTAGTGTCTACTATCACCTGATCTAGGAGGTTAATTAGTCCAAGAATTCAAGGTAAGATAACTCAGGCAGGCATCGTTTTCTTTTACAGTAAGGCACCTCGGTCAGACATTGTTGATACCGAAAGCTAATTTGGACTCCGAAACAACCGGAAGAAAACAATTGAACAACCGTAAGAAAATATAAGTATGGTAGGAAGCATCTGGGGCGGCATTACAAAGACAAAGTGCAAGCCAATTGTACAAAATCCATCAAATCGACAATGCGTGTGAGTAACCTAATTCTACTTAATTACAAGATCCTTTGATCCTCAGGCGTGACAGATTGCTAGTGCATCGCGCTCAGGATCTTGTTCGCCGCACTGGTGTGATTTGTGCTGAGAGTTTTACACTTGATATCGACGAACAGGTATGCAGTTTGCCTCAGCTTCTGCTCGCTCCACCTCGATCTGTGTGGATTGCTTGCAGATCTGAATGTGGATCCAGGGTCGACAAAATCTGGGGCATTGACATACCACCAGACACAACGATCTCTGCCAAACGGCGCAGAAATATGTCAGCGCCTTTTCACATGTTTTGGAGCAGATTAACAGATAAGATAACGAGAGGATAGAGTTTAGGAGTTACCAATGCCTTCATGCATAGAAAGATTAGGCCTTATCACATCCTTCGAGTTCACCATGAAGATATCACCAATGTAGAGATGGTTGGTCGGCACATAGACACAGTAAAGGTCCTCTTGACTAGAATAGCTCTGTTATGACGTAACGAAGGGATATTACACATTCAGATGAGTCAAAGCTATAGCATAAATCAGAGCAAAAAACAGAATGGTTTGCAAAAGAAGCATTTATCATCATTTTGAATATTCCAAAAATATTCGTTTCCATCCTTTACAAGGTGAGTTGGTCAAATTTTGTGGTAAAACTGAATTTCAACATTCAACCATGCAAGGGTTCATGCCAACGACTAAGATTACAAGGCAACATAGCTGCATACTGAGCATAGAGAAAAATCTTGAAAAATATATGTAAACCTGGTATAACTGTGAAAATCATTGGGAACTCGGTATAACAGTGAAGAGTATAGTAAACCTGGAGCGAGACTGATGAGGTAATGAATCCAAATGCATATTCCCCAATACGAGGATGTCGTATGATGACTGCCTCCTTGAATGCCTGTTTGTTTTGATCTGTAAAAAGAAACAAAAGTTAGTGCATAAGCTACTCTGCAGATTGAACATCATGATAACTGTGAATTTACCTAGCGATATAGCAGCACTAATTTGCTTGGATGCATTGTAGATGTGGCGCACAAGTGGCATGCGCTTGATGATCCATTCACCAATGCCAAGAACAGATGCTCCAACCCAAGATGACATGAAGACCCCAACGAAAAATATGAAAGTAACAGAAGTGATGAAGCCAAGACCTGGAGATTCAAATGAGTACAGTGGGAAAATAAGCTGGATAGGCAGTAAGCATCCTTCTTAGCAATGAATAAGTTACAAAATAATAACTGATTTCAACTACTCAGTTTCATGTCATGTTTCACACATTTTTTGTACAGAAATTTAAGAATCTAATGACACGATAAACTAGAACTTAAAAAATTTATCAAATTATGCACCTAATTTCTAGGTTCAACATACGAATTATGCAGACTGTATAATACACAGGAACAGACAATAACATATAATATAATAATAACACTATAGGATCAAACCCCAAAGTGGAAACAGGATGAAGGCAGTCATTTATTGAAGAAACTACAACATGACATCAAACCATCGAAGAAATTTGATATTTCAATACCAAAAGAAGCGGAGTAGTTTGCATACCAAAAATGTTGATACCCAATTGTGCATAGATTGGAGAGAAGAATCCATCAACAAAATGAATGAACCACCAGGTGAAGTAGAATGTTATCGCTATGGGGAAGAGAATCACACTGGCACTTTCTCAGAAAAGAACATCAAAACAGCATCAGTGCTTACGTGAAAATAAAATTTATATAACAGACGCATGACAGCTGGTAATGGCTGGTGTGCATATTTACTGGTTATCGCAGAATAAGGATGCAACTTCGAGTAAGATTTATTATGTCCAGTCAGTATTTGTAATAAATTTGGAGCACATTTTGAAATTACAAATACATTAAAAAATGAGAACAAAAATCAAAATTCTGATTTTTTTTAAATGTTCACATAAGCAAATTCCAAGGGAAACATAAAATCAGAGAAGAAACAAAATGTGAAAAATAGAGACAAAACTATAGCTGAAAAAAATATGACAAATCGGTTTAGGTACCTTTTATATACTCTAGTTCCCAAAATGAGCCAGGAACCTTCCAGAAGATTCACAATATTGTGGCTCGAACGCTCAAATGGGCCGACCCATTCAACGATTGTGTGTGTGATTGCCCAGTTTTTTGCCACAACATGTGGCAAATAGGAAATTCCGTATGTTTGGGGAGTAATGTCAAATAGACGGCAGCATGCACAGAAGGTCGCCTGACTAAGCCACCCCATTGTCGCGCGCGGAAATAAGAAAAAAGTCACTGAAAAAAGAATGGCAGTGCATGGGGTCAAACAATGTAACTCCCACTGTTGACCACTTGTTGCTAGCCACACGAGCTAAAAGGCTTCCATTCAAACTAGGTAACACGGACTATAAGAACCATCCATCAGCGATTAGTTTACTGTAGAGAACCAGTCTTTTTCACAATATTTAATTTTATTTTTTCTATTTGCTATTTATCTCTTTTTCATTTTGTGTTTTAATTTTATTTTTTATTTTTCAAAAACTGCTCATGCTTTCAAAAATTTATTCATAAAATACAAATATTAGCATTTTAAAAATTGTATAATTTTTTTAAATGTTCATGCCTTCCAAAATTTCTCAGAATGCCAAAACACAAATGTTTTCAAAAAAGAGCGAACAAAAATTTGAAAGCACGTTAAAAGCCCAAAAAGCCCCGTTTGGAAGCACCTTCTTTTTGATAAATTTTGCATTTTCTGGAGTTTCTTGCTTAAAAAAGGCCAATAAATGGCCAGACATGTCAAAAATCATTCAAACATGGATGGATGCCTACCAAGGCATGCCAACCTGCTCGTAAAAGTTAGGGTCACTTATTCATATATCAAAACATACCACCAGTTGGGGTGCATCCATGGACATGTAGTTTTTCCTAATTTGAATGTTAATTGCAATTTCTATCATTATCAATCGACATGAACAAATTGTGTGTGAAACTTTTACAAGGTTGAACACTTTTTCAAAAATTGTTGACAAATCTGAATAGTTGATGAAAAATTTGTACACAATCAGAAAACTACGTACATTTTAAAATCTATGAAAATTACTAAAAAGATAATATTTCTTAAATTTGTGAACAAAAACTATACTGAAATTCTAGAACATTTTTTAAAACTGCAAAGAATATTTGAAAACAAGAACAAAATTTTCAACTTTTTGAACATATTTCAAAAAGAGTAATAAATTTTTAAAAGGAGAAAAATAAATTACCAAGAGAAAGAAAAATGAAAAAATAGAAAAATATGCTTAAGCCCTGGTAACTAGGCGACATCATCGCTCCTGTCGGGCGCCTGCTGGGAGAAAACCTTATTTGACATTTATTGGGTCAAACAGTCGTTGTTTCTCACAAACCCTACTGATACGAGTGAACATGGGCCAAACCGTTTTAATTTTTTGTTGCCTGTGGACATGCTTGGTTTGGGAACCTTCTAGATGGTTCCAGGTCGGTTTTTACCGGTTTGGATACCTTCTAGAAGGTTCATGAATCCGTTTTCTTGTCTTTTTCTTATTTTTTTCCTTTTAAAAATCGTAAAGTTCAAACAAAGTTCAATGTACTTATTTGTTCATATTTTCCAAAAATGTTTGAATATTTCAAATAATGGTCTCGTTTTCAACAAAGTTAAGAGTTTCAAAATTGTTTGTGTTTTGAAAAATTGTTTGGAATTTCATTTTTTCTCAATTTTCATAATTGTTTAGAGTTTCAAAATTTGTTCCACTTTTCGAAGAAAATTGTTTGCATTTGTTTCAAGTTTAAAAAAAGTCGCATTCAAAATTCTCAACAATATTCAAATTTGTTATGTTC
Organism: Triticum dicoccoides; assembly: GCF_002162155.2. Taxonomy (NCBI): domain Eukaryota; kingdom Viridiplantae; phylum Streptophyta; class Magnoliopsida; order Poales; family Poaceae; genus Triticum; species Triticum dicoccoides. The sequence continues at coordinate 613,503,860 of NC_041381.1, forward strand.
AATTTTGTTTCGCATTAAAATAATTCACATTTAAAATTCCTTAAAACCTTTAAATCTGTGGCTGTTCATACTACCTCCGTTTGGGATTTGAAGGCCAGCTAGCCGAAGTGGCAGTACCAAGAAATTCACAATGGTTAATTTATAGCATTGTGTAGAGCTGTAATTTTGGGAGGCAGTTAATGCCAATGGCTCAAGAAACGATTGCCTTGTATGCATTGGCTCATCTTTTTTTGAGTGGATGCATTGGCGGCAAGCACGTCCTACGCATTGAACAATAGTGAAGCCAAGATCATGCACATGACAAGCATGGTTCTGAAAGCCATGGAACGAACTGATGAATGCAGTGCCAAAACAAGTGCCTGCACATGCACATTTTACATCCTACTGTGATGGTGTGTAGCAGCCTAGTAGGAGCAGGTAAGTATGTAGTGTAGACCGGTCGGACCTAGCTAGCGAACCGTCGCACACGAAAATGATAGAAATGTTGTCAAATTTGTCCATTGAAAAATGAGAATGCTTGGGTTGGTCGCCTCCAGCTTCAGATCGTGGAAAGTGTATCACTTCAGCTAATTGTTCCAGCAGATTGTGCAAAGTTTGTCAAATCAGCTAATTGTTCAAGGAAGTCTTTCAAAGTCAGGGTTCCAGTTCCACCATTGTCTGTCTACTATCGCCAGACCAATAGGAGGTTTGGTTATTCCAAGAATTGAAGGTAACACACCTCAGGCATGCATTGTTTTCTTTTACAGCAAGGCACCTTAGTCAGACATCGTCGATGCCGAAAATTAATTTGGGCTCCCAAACAGCAGGAAGAAAATGATTTAACAACATTAAGAAGCATCAGGGGCGGTGGTACAAAGACAAAAGTCCAAGCCAATTCTACAAAATCCATCGGATCAGCAACGCATGTGAGTCAATGTTAGACTAAGTATATATTAGATATACACGTTGTAACACAACTTGTATTTGTACGGTTCCCTCTTATAAATATATGACAGCCGTACCCACCAAGGGTATCGAGCATTGTTTCAAACCCTAATACGTCTAACATGGTATCAGACGACGCGTTCGATCCGCATCACGCTTTCGCCTCCTCTGCTGCCGTCGCGCCGCCCCCCCCCCCCGCCGCGCCGCCTCTCTCCACTCTGGCGATGGAGTCATAGTTCCTGGCGTCGCCTCCACTTGCCTAGGCCCGATCTACTGCGTCGGGATCACATCCTCCCGTGCCACATCGATCGCCCGCCATGTTGCCGCCGCCTCGGTCGCGTGCTGCGCCTCCGATCGCGGCCACCCCGATCCAGTCGCGGGGCACGCCTCCACCACCGGCCTCCTACGGCGCCAATGGGCAGGCGGCCTACGGTGGTCTTCCAGCCCCGGCCCCGTACCACGATGCGGCCAGGCCGGCCCCGCCACGATGCACCCCTTGCCTCGGGGCCCTATGGCGCTCCCATCCAGGCGCCGTACGGCGGCCCGTACCCGGCGCCCTACCTCGCGCCGTCGGTTGCATCGTATGTGCCGTATTCTGCTACATTCCCGACGTCCTACGCTGCTGCCCAGCCGTACACCGCTCCTCCTGCGCTCCCGTATGGTGCGCACTCCTCGACGGCTTAGGGCCATCATCAACAACCATCAGTTGAGGCACTAGTCCCGTATAGTGCGGTTCTGCCGCCGGGTCCGCCGCCTGATCTGCCGCTCTCCGCGCCGATGGCCGAACCAGGGCCGTTTCACTTCGCCCATCTGGTGACGGTGAAGCTTTCTGCTGATAACTATCTCCTGTGGCGCGCTCAAGTGTTGACGCTGATGCGGAGCCACTACCTTGAAGGATATGTAGATGGCTCCCTGCCGTGCCCTCCGGCTATGGTTCCGGTGCCCTCGTCCCATGGTGGCTCTGTCATGGTCCCCAACCCTGCTCATCGTCGGTGGACTGCTCAAGATCAAGCCATCCTGGGTGCTATTTAGTCGTCGCTCACTCCATCCATGGCTGGCATGGTTGTCTTTGCCGCCATGTCAAGGGATGCATGGACCACGCTCGACTCCAGCTTCTCCTCACAGTCGCTCGCACGGTCGTCTGCTATACGCAATCAGCTGAGTGAGGTCAAGAAGAATGATCTCTCTGTCACTGCTTTCTTCAACAAAGTCAAAAGCTTGGCTGATACACTGTCCTCCATTGGGAAGCCGCTCCGTGATGAGGAGTTTACTTCATTCATTCAAAATGGACTGGACGAGGATTATGACTCTCTGGTTGAAAATGTCAACGGGCGTGACAGGCCGATGCCACCCCGTGACCTCTACGCCCGCCTCCTTAACACGGAACAGCGGCTCGCTGCTCGTCGCTCTGTTGGAGTCTACACGGAGGGCCCTTCTGCGAATGCTGCTCTTCGCGGAGGTGCCCGTGGTGCCAAGCAGAAGCCACCGCCGCCCTCGGGCAACCAGCCTCGTCCGCCCGCTCCCGCTCCTCCAATGGCTGGTTGCAAGCGACTTCACTGCGAGGCGTGTGGTGGTGGTGTCGAGTGTCAGCTTTGCGGTATTGAGGGGCACTTGGCATCTCGGTGTCATCGTCGGTTTAAACGTGATTTCCTTGGCATCGGGAACAATGGGAAGGGCAACGAGAAGCAAGTTGCTCTTGCCACACAGGAGCCCGGGTTCACTCCTTCATACTCTGTGGATCCTGCCTGGTACATGGACACAGGCGCCACGGACCACTTGACGAGCCAGCTTGACAAGTTGGCCACTCGACAACCCTACACCGGTCATGATTAGGTTCGCACTGCCAATGGATCAGGTATGCCCATCTCACATATTGATCACGTATGCCCATATCACATATTGGTCAGGCATCTCTTCTTTCTCGTACCACTAAAACCTTGCGTCTCCTTGATGTCCTTCGTGTTCCTTCAGTCACACGTAGTTTACTCTCGGTTCCTAAATTAACTCTTGACAACAATGTGTTTGTTGAGTTTCACCCTTTCCATTTTTTTGTTAAGGATCGGGATACGAGGGACGTTCTTCTTAGTGGTCGAGCTCGCGACGGCTTATATGCGCTTGATGTGCCACGAGTGCCTGATGTGCCACGAGTATCTCAGGTGTTCAGTGGTGTGCGGGTGTCGTCGTCGCAGTGGCATTCTCGCCTTGGCCACCCTGCCACTCCCATTGTGCGCCATGTGCTTCATCGTCATCGTCTTCCCGTTGAGTCCAGTAATAAGGAGTTTCTAGTTTGTGATGCCTGCCAACAAGGCAAGAGTCATCAGTTGCCCTTTTCTGTATCAAGTCGTGTTGTCAAGGCTCCTCTTGAACTTGTGTTTTCCGATGTGTGGGGCTATGCCCAAACCTCTGTTAGTGGGCACAACTATTATGTCAGTTTCATAGATGCTTTCAGTCGCTTTACTTGGCTTTATCTTATTAAGCGCAAATCTGATGTGTTTCATGTTTTCATGCAATTCCAAGCACATGTTGAATGGTTACTCAAGCACAAAATTATTCATGTTCAGTCCAATTGGGGAGGTGAATACCGTAATCTTAACACCTTCTTTCAGAAGCTTGGTATCTCAAATCATGTGTCTTGTCCTCATACACATCAGCAGAATGGTGCAGCTGAGCGTAAGCACCGTCATATAGTTGAAACTGGGCTAACACTTCTTGCACATGCCTATGTCCCGTTTCGGTTCTGGAGCGATGCCTTTGTTACTGCTTGTTTTTTGATAAACAGGATTCCCACACGACTTCTTCACATGAAGTCCCCTCTAGAAGTGTTGCTTCATGAAACTCCAGATTACTCCTTTCTCAAAGTGTTCGGTTGTGCGTGTTGGCCACATCTTCGCCCGTACAATAAGCATAAACTTGAGTATCGGTCGAAAAAATGCGTGTTCCTCGGATACAGTCCTCTCCACAAAGGTTACAAGTGTCTCCATGTTCCATCAAACCGTGTTTACATTTCCCGTGATGTTGTGTTTTGTCGGAGTAATGGGCCACGGGTAGGCTAACCCGAGCCCCAGAACCTTTCAAAACATCGGGGCAGGCTGCGCCCCTCAAGACCCCATGATAAAGAGCTGCTTCCTGGGAGTCGGCGACAACTGCCCCTCACGGCCGAGTTCCAGGGACGACTTCGAGTTAAGCTGACTCTTAACAGACGACTTCGAGATAAGCCGACTCTTAGCTGACGACTTCGAGATAAGCCGACTATGGGAGTCGGCCCGCGACCCCAACCACCCCTGCCTTCGCCACGATGGACGGGGCAGGGTACGGTCACTGCGTGGCCGTCCCTGCCCCGCTTACGAAGGGCTGGCATGGCTACTGTGCACCATATCGCTGGAGATCTCCATCGTGGCGCGGCACTGTTGCCATGCCCGCCCTGACCTCAGCCCCTGTGGGCGGCGCACTGTGCCCACGACGGCTTACCTATACGGCCCCGAGACGGCGGGACCCGCCCGTCAGCGGGGGTACAGAAGACGGAGAGAGCGCCACAAAGACGGACCCGTGGGAGTCGGCCCCCTGGAGTCGGCCGGCCCCTACCATGGGCCCTGCACGCCATTAACCAGACAAGACGGGGAATGGCGACAATGATCGTCCGCCAGGCGGCGGCACTGTTGCCACGACCCCATGACCAAGCCCGCGTCATTGGAAGCACGACTACAGTACCAGGCCTGTCGGCAGGGCCCACCAGTCGGCGGGCCCCAGCAGTCGGCGGAGAAGACGACGGCCTGAGAGACAGACGGCTGGGACCCACGCCCAGCCGGATTACCATTGTATCCCTGGGGGCAGGCCTATATAAGCCCCCCGGGGCACCCATGCAAGGGGGATAGATTCTTTAGCAATAGACCCGATCATATAGGAAGGAGGGAGCTAGCCTTGCCCTCTCCTACCTCCAGGAAACAGCTCTAGGAGCAACCCTGTATTCACTTTGCCATAGTGATCATGCGGAGCCCCCGCAGAGCAGTAGTAGGGGTGTTATCTTCTCGGAGAGCCCTGAAGCTGGGTAAGATCCGTCGGCGTGCATGTCTTCGCCTTATCCCGTTTCCAGGCACCGACGCCATTCTACTCACTCCCACCATGATAAGCCATCCTTTGGCATATGTCGCACCCAACCCCCGACATTTGGCGCCCACCGTGGGGCGAGGTGCACCGTCGTCCGGAGACCTGCTCTGGACGGGAACCCTACTGGCGAGCGCAGCCAGCCCGGCATGCCAGACAGAGTCTGCGCCGACGCGCTGCACGATGCTGAGATCGCCTGCGCGGCCAGCTGCCTCGCCGAACGTGTCGGCGAGGTTCGCCTCTCCGACGAGCCTGCATCCGACGCAGGCACGAGCGGACCCGAGAGCCTCCTCGCAGGTCTCCTCGACCAACTCCACGTCGCCGGCGAGCCCGCCATGGACCTGGAGTCCATAGGCTCCACTGACCCGATGCTGGTCGACTCTGACACCGCGTCGCTCGACGCATTCCCCACCAACATGGTGGTCTACGACGAGCTGCTCCCTTGTGCGGAGAGCGGCAGAAGCACCGTCACGGAGGTTCTCATCCTCGATCACGGCGAGCGTTCCAGCGAAGGAGCTCATGATCCACTCGACGCGGCTCTGCAAGACCTGACCGCGCCCATTCCGGGAGACGTCGACGCCGAGACGCTGGAGGCGCACCGCCTTCAGCTCGTCGAAGGCGCGAAGAAGCTGGCAAGCATGAGATGCTTGTCAGAAGCCTACCAGCGTGAGATGGATCGCGCTGTGGGCGGCTCACCGGCCCCGACTGGGCCTAGCCGCCTTGGCGTGGTCCGGCAGCGTGGCGCGGTCATCGCCAACCTTTTCGAGGCCAATCGCCCTGTGTACGCCACACCTGCGGAGAACATCCGCGCCGCCCAGGCGGCGGCGAACGAGCTAGATAACTTCGAGGGCGAAGAGCGCCGCTTGATGATGGAGCGAGTCCAGCAGCTCCTCGACGCGGCTGTCGCGCAGAACGAAGCCGACTGCCGCACAGAGGCGCCGCAACAACAAAACGACGACTTGCCTCCCCGCCGAGATCAAGGCGCGACGTCTCGGACACCAACCGGCGGTGTCCACGGAAGGAAAGACAAGGATCCGGCTGTCAGCCACAGTCGGACTCGCATCACCATCGAGCGCGACCAAGACGGACGCCCCAAAGCAGTAGAACGGCGGGACGACTATCTGCCTCCTCCTCCTCGCAAAGAAAGGCGAGTCTCCCCGCCGCTCGTCGAGCATCCGACTCTCGGCGACCGCCTTGGCCGCCGAGAGGGAGTCGGAGAAAATGACGCCCGCCACCGGATCGACCGATTGCACTGATCCCTGGCGCTGGAAGAAGAAGACGAGTTGGGTCCGCCTTGTTTCGGACCTCGCATCCGAGACGAGACCTTTCCCAAAGGGTTCACGCTCCCCCGAGATACGCCCAAGTACACCGGCTCCGTGAAGCTGGAAGACTGGCTAGTTGACTACTCCACGGCCGTCAACATAGCAAACGGCAACAAGCGTGTTGCCGTAAAGTACGTTCCACTCATGCTCCAGGGCACGGCCCGGACATGGTTGAACAGCCTGAAGCCCTGCAGCATCAACAGCTGGGTCGACTTCACCGAAGCCTTTGTCCGCAACTTCACGAGCACGTACAAGCGACGTCCCAAGCCTCGCCAACTCTCCTTGTGCGTGCAAGGCCCCCACGAGTCGACTCACGACTACCTCACGCGCTGGGCCGAGCTTCGGAACTCCTGCGAGGGCATGCACGAGGTGCAGGCTATCAAGTACTTCACTGCCGGGTGCAGAGAAGGCACCCTCCTCAAGCACAAGCTCCTCTGCGACGAGCCGGAGACCCTCGACGAGCTTTTGATCATAGCAGACAAATACGCCACGGCCGACTCCTCCATGAAGGCGGAGATTCAAGTTAGCGCAACTGGCAAAGTCGCCCCTCAGGCTCCCAGAACTCCGGCTGGGGACGCTAGTCCGAGACAACAGTAGAACGACCACAAGCGCAAAGCCCCACAGCCGGCTTCCAGCAGCCGGCAAGTTGCGACAGTCGAAGAGCAACAGCCGGAGGAGCAGCCTCCGTCCAAGCGACAAAAAGGCGGCAAGTCCAACTGGTTGCCGGCCTTCTCCTACGAGTAGACCCTAAATGGCCCTGCAAGTTTCACAGCGGCGCGAAGCCGTTGAACCACACCACCCGGAAATGCCACTGGCTCACCAGAATCGCCAAGGGAGACGGCCTCCTACCTCCCCTGCCTGCTGGGCCGCCGCCTCCACCGCCGCCCCAGCAGCCGGCTGTCAAGCCAGTCGGCGCAATACAAGATGAGTACCCAGAAGAGCACGGAGCCTATGTGGTGTTCACCAGTGTGGCCGACGATTGACGCAGCAGGCGGCAGCAGCAGCAAGAGGTGAACGCAGTCGCGTCGAGCACTCCAGAGTTCATGCACTAGTCCGAGAGGCCTATCAGTTGGAGCAGAGCTGATCACCCAGAGGTGATGCCGAGTCCAGGATCCTATGCCCTGGTCCTAGGTGCCACCCTTGCCACGGATAGACGGGCCGCTCGCTTCTCGCGAGTGCTGATAGACGGAGGCAGTAGCATCAATATCCTGTACAAGGACACCATGGAGAAGTTAGGAATCAAGCAAAGACAGCTTCAGAGCAGCCGGACTGTGTTCCACGGCATCGTTCCTGGCCTTTCCTGCTTGCCAATCGGCAAGATCCTGATAGACGTCCTCTTTGGGGACAAAGATCATTTCTGCCGAGAGCCAGTTTGGTTTGAAGTGGTGGACCTCGAAAGCCCGTACCATGCGTTGCTTGGCCGACCTGCCTTGGCCAAGTTCATGGCGGTCCCCCACTACGCCTACCTCAAGATGAAGATGCCGAGTTCCAAGGGGATTCTAACCGTAGCCGGCGACAACAGAAAGTCGTCCGCTTGCGCGGCCAAAAGCAGTCGGCTGGCCGAGTCCTTGGTGATCGCGGCTGAGAAGTGGCTTCTCGATCGGGTTGTGGCGATGGCCGGCAAGCAGCCCGAGATGTAGCCCGACCCCAAGGAGTCGGAAGCTGAAGGTTCGTTCAAGCCGGCCAAAGAAACAAAGAAGATACCCTTGGACCCGGAGCACCCATAGAGGTACGCTGTCATAGGTGCAAACCTTGACAGCAAATAGGAAGGCGACCTCGTCAATTTCCTCCGTGAGAATCGAGACATCTTTGCATAGTCCCTTAAAGACATGCCAGGTGTACCGACGGAATTCGCCGAGCACAAGTTACATGTCCAGTCTGATGTGAAGCCCGTCAGGCAGCCCTTGCACCGCCTGTCAGAAGAGAAGAGAAGAGTTGTTGGAGAAGAGATAGCCCGGATCCTGGCAGCCGACTTCATTATGGAAGTATTTTTCCCAGAGTGGCTAGCAAACCCGGTCCTGGTGCTGAAGAAGAACAAGCAGTGGCGGATGTGTATCGACTACACAAGCCTCAACAAAGCTTGCCCCAAGGACCCGTTCGCTCTGCCGAGAATTGATCGGGTGATAGACTCCACAGCCGGATGCGAGCTGTTGAGTTTCTTAGATGCATATTCTGGATATCACCATATCAAGCTGAACCCGGCTGACAGACTGAAGACCGCCTTCATCACGCCGTTTGGAGCCTTCTGCTACCTGACCATGATGTTCGGCTTGAGGAATGCCGGCGCCACCTTTCAGCGTTGCATGCAGAAGTGCCTCCTCAAGCAACTCGGCAGAAACGCCCACGTCTACATGGACGATGTGGTGGTGAAGACGGAGAAGCGCGGAACATTGCTGAAAGACCTCAAGGAAACCTTTGAGAACCTGCGCCGATTCCAGATCAAGCTCAACCCTGAGAAGTGCGTCTTCGGAGTACCAGCCGGCCAACTCCTTGGCTTCTTGGTCTCTGAACGCGGCATAGAGTGCAACCCTGTAAAGATCAAGGCCATCGAGAGGATGGAGGTACCCCACCGACTGCTAGATGTGCAAAAGTTCACCGGCTGCTTGGCGTCCATCAGCCGTTTCATCAGTCGGCTGGGTGAGAAGGCTCTCCCTTTATACCAGCTCATGAAGAAGACAACCTTTTTCGAGTGGAACCCCATGGCGGACGAAGCTTTTCTCCAATTAAAGAAAATGCTGACTACTCCCCCTGTGCTGGTGGCTCCGACTCCTAAAGAGCCCATGCTCCTATACATTGCCGCCACCAGCCGGGTAGTCAGCACAGTTATTATAGTTGAGCGCAAGGAGGATGGCAAGGCGCTACCTGTCCAGAGACTGGTATATTACCTGAGCGAAGTACTGTCGGCCTCCAAGCAGAACTACCCCCACTACCAGAAGATGTGCTACAGTGTGCACTTTGCCGCCAAGAAATTGAAGCCTTACTTCCAGGAGCATCCAATCACTGTGGTTTGCACAGCCCCACTTGCTGAGATCATCAGAAGCCGAGATGCTTCTGGCCGAGTGACCAAATGGGCCATCGATCTGGCTCCCTACACCATCTACTACCAGCCCCGCACCGCCATCAAGTCGCAAGCATTGGCCGACTTCCTCGTCGACTGGGCCGAGACCCAGTACCTGCCGCCAGCGCCCGACTCCACCCATTGGCGGATGCACTTCAACGGCTCCAAGATGCGCACTGGCTTGGGAGCCGGCGTTGTCCTCACTTCCCCCAAGGGAGACAAGCTAATATATGTGCTGCAGATCCACTTCGCCGCCTCCAACAACATCACTAAGTACGAGGCGCTCATTCACGGGCTCCGGCTTGCCAAAGAGCTTGGCGTTCGCCGGATCCTGTGTTATGGCGACTCCGACTTAGTGGTCCAGCAGTCATCTGGCGATTGGGACGCCAAGGATGCAAACATGGCGAGCTACCGTTTCCTTGTGCAGCAACTCAGCGGATACTTCGAGGGGTGCGAGTTCCTCCACGTGCCAAGGAATGACAACGACCAAGCAGACGCCCTGGCACGAATCGGCTCCACCCGCCAAGCAATACCATTTGGCGTCGCCCTTCGGCGCCTCCTCAAGCCGTCTATCAAGCCTTCACAGGAATCTGACTCCATTTTCGTGCCAGCTCCCCCCGAAGAAGTCGGATCCGACTCAAGAGCCCCAGCAGACGGCACGAAAATTCTTACAAACAGCTCCAAGCACGCCGTAGTCGAAGCCGGCTCGGGGACTTCAGAACCCGGCCCGGGGACTGTGGCGACCAGTTCGAAGACTCTAGAACTCGGCCCGGGGACTGCTCCAGTCGGCCCGGGGACTTCGTTAATCCAGCAAGCGGCCGCGGACTCCAACCCGCCGCCTCCCAGCCCAGCCGCCCTCGTCCAAGTTGCAGTACTGGCAGTTGAAGAAATAGCAGCACCCTCATGGGCCCAGCCCATCCTCAAGTTCCCGGTGAGCAAAGAACTGCCAATTGATGAAATCTTGGCTCGGCAAGTACAACGCCGAGCAGCAGCCTACACCATAGTCAACAGAGAGTTGGTCAGGCACATCGTCACTGGTGTCTACCAGCGTTGCATCGAGCCAGAGCAAGGCCAAGCAATTCTCAGAGACATCCATGAAGGCGAGTGCGGCCACCATGCGGCTTTAAGAGCACTCGTCACCAAAGCCTTCCGGCACGGTTTCTTCTGGCCAACTGCCCTAGAAGAGGCCAAAGAATTAGTCCAAAAGTGCAAAGGGTGCCAGATGTTCCGCTCCAAGCCACATCAGCCGGCTTCCGCACTCAAGACTATCCCCATCGCCTGGCCCTTTGCGGTTTGGGGCCTAGACATGGTGGGACCATTCAAAACAGCACGAGGCGGCTTAACTCACTTACTTGTCGCGGTGGACAAGTTCACCAAGTGGATAGAAGTAAAGCCCATCAAGAAGTTGAATGGTCCGACTGCAGTGACTTTCATTGCCGACATCACGACCCGGTACGGCATACCGCACAACATCATCACCGACAATGGCACAAATTTTGCCAAAGGTGCCTTGGCCCGTTTCTGCGCGACTCAGGGCATCTGACTGGACTTAGCGTCTGTTGCCCATCCGCAGTCAAACGGCCAGGTAGAACGAGCAAACGGCCTCATCCTGTCTGGCATCAAGCCTCGACTGGTCGAACCACTGGAGCCTTCGGCCGGCTGTTGGCTTGACGAGTTGCCAGCCATCCTCTGGAGTCTGCGCACGACTCCAAACAAGTCAACCGGCTTCACACCCTTCTTCCTCGTCTACGGCGCTGAAGCCATCATCCCGACGGACATAGAGTTCGACTCTCCGCGAGTCACCATGTACACCGAGGAAGAAGCAGAAGAAGCACGTCAAGACGGTGTCGATCTGCTGGAAGAGGGCGGCTGTTGGCACTTAGCCGGTCCAGCATCTACCAGCAGAGCCTGCGCCGATACTACAACAGGAAGGTCAGGCCGAGATCTTTCCAAGAGGGCGACCTTGTGCCCCGGCTGATCCAGCGAACAGCCGGCCAGCACAAGCTGTCGGCGCCTTGGGAAGGCCCCTCCATTATCAACAAGGTGCTGGGAAATGACTCCTACTACCTGATCGACGCTTAGAAGCCCCGAGCACGCAAGAGGGACGACTCCGGCAAAGAGACAGAATGCTCGTGGAATGCAAATCTTCTCCGAAGATTTTAAAGTTGATGCAGTATGTATCGCACTACCCTTTGTATTAAAGTACCAAGACTTCGGGCCCCCCGAGACGAGCTCGGGGACTGCCCTTTTTGTTATCTGTATGATAAGAATTATGCCTTCGAGTATACTACTCTTTGTTATGTCGCTTGGCACCGGGCTGGACTAGTCGGCCCGGGGACTCGCCGCCTTACGCTATGAAATGCTTCCTGCAGTCGGACAAGTAGTGCGTGGCGCCTAAGCCGTCTCCTGTCAGAAGCCGCAGCTCACAGAGCGACTGATTGGTGGACAGGAGTAAGGAAGAATGGGCGTCCGCACAAAAAATGGCTAAGGACTCAAAGCATAAACATAGCTTAAGCCGGCTTCCTGCCTCTCTTAGCAGAGCCGACTCTTTAATAGTTGGCCTGCCGCTTTCTATCCAACTTGTTAAAAGACTCTAAAAATGGACAAGTACTTGCCTTCCCAAAATAGCCAAGCATTTGATCCTGAGGCGGTCCGCAGAGCGGCCGTCTGACTGACAAGGCGGCGATTAAGGGAAGGCGGCAAAGGAAAAAGCCAAAGGAGCAATGAGCAAGGAAAGATAGAACTCGGATAAATATTTACATACGCCCTTGGCCGAATCTTCAAGCAGAAGTTCAAAATACACCCCGCGGGTGGAATTGTTCGAATTAACAAGTTCTTCAAAGACTACTAGAACAGATAAAATGAAGGCAAGACGGTAGCCTAGGAAGCGGCAGACGGGTTCAGAGGGTCGGAAGAGATGGCGGTGTCAGGCGCCGGGGCGGCCGGCTGGGCGGTCTCGGCTTGGTCGGGCGCGGCTCGTTGCAGGAGGCGCGGTCGAGCTAAGGCTGGTCGCCCATTCCACCTTCTGGCGCCTCCGTCCTCCGCCTCGCCTTCCTCCTCGGTGCTGGAACCGATCACCTCCGCTGAGTCCTCGTCGTAATCCGGGTTCATCCCGAACCACTCCGGCGGCGCCTCCCTGCCGTCTTCAGCTCGATCAGGGACGAAGATGCTGGTGTCGGCATAGTCAGCGATCGCCGCGGCACGAGCGATGAGGGTGTCTTCCACAGCTACCAGCTCCGCCTGGGCCTCTAACCGGAACGTGGCCAGACGGTCCAGGTCCAGCCCTGGATACCACGCCTTGACGAATTCCAAGGCCCGGCGCGCTCTAGCCCGGGCTGAGGAACCCTTCCAAGCCTCAAGACGACCAGCTGCGACCTCCAGCCAGTCGGCAGTCTGACTGGCAGTGCGCAAAACCGGCATGTGTGGCCACATGGCGGCAATGGCCTGGGCGCCGGCACGTTGAAGCCGGCGCAGCATCCGATGGGCCGGCCGCAGACGAGCCTCGATGCTCAGAAGCTGCTCGTCGAGGGTCCGGGGGGCGTTGGCGGCAATCTCCACACCATCTGCCCTCCGCGCCTCGCGATCAGCCTCGATGGCTTGAGTAGCCACCTGCGAGTGGCCAGGGAAGAAGTCTGCCAAGACAAAAAAGAAGCAAGTCAAAATCAGGAGTCAGCCCGACCCACAGTCGGCGGCTCAAAGGAAACCAAGAAACTCACCGTTGACGATGTCCTTGATCTCATGGAAGCCGGAGGTCAGCCGTGCCTCCTTGTCGGTCCAGGAGGAGCGCTCGCTTTCGAACTCGGCCAGGAGAGCAGTCTCTCTCTTCTTTGCCTCGTCCTGCGTCTTCTTGAGCAGCTCCCTCTGCTCTGCCAGCTGTGCGGCCAGCAGGTCGCGCTCCGCGGCAAGTTTGCTGCACTCCTCCCCCTTGGCACACAAGGTGGTGTTGACCTTGCCCAGCTGCTAGTGAAGAGTGGCATTGGCCTCTGAAGAATAAAAAGGAAAAGACGTTAAGTCGTCAACAAAGAAGGTCGCCGGGAAGATCCGGCCCGACTGCTCAGCAGTCGGCCCGAATCTCGGGGACTACAGCCCGCGGGTGCGCCAGCGTGCCCCCGCGAAGAAGAAGGAGGACTCACTCTGACTCTCCGACAAGTCGGCAGTCCACCTGCCCAGCTCCTCGACGTTGCGGTTGAAGGCAGTGACGCGGTGGTTGTGATACTCCTGTGATAAGAATTTTTAGACAAAGATAAGTATTGGAACTCGCCAGAAGGAGTTCCGGACCGCCTACTCACCAGCCGGCCCGAAACTCGGGGACTACACCCAGTGGGTGCGCTGGCGCGCCCCCACAGAGAAGAACAAGGAAAAAATAAAGTCAAAAAAGAAAGCATACCCGGACGGCTACTCGCGATGCCAGATGCGCCTTGGTGCAGGCCTGGATGGCGTCGCCCTCGGCTCGCAGCTTCGCATGAACATCCAGAAGCGCCTAGTTTAGCGGGCCCGTGCCGCCTCCTCGCACCCACCCAACGGGCGCGGCACTCGTCGCCTCAGCGTCTGGGAGGGCCGAGCTGGCGGTGCCGGTCTCTAGGGGGCGTGGCGCCGAAGTCGCCCTCTCAAGGCGGCGGCGCGCTCGCGAGGTGACTTGGAGGAGCAGCCTCGCCACGGACTCGTCCTCAGTTGGCGGCACCAGAGGGCCTGCCGGCTGTTTACCCTGCACGCTCCCGGACGGCGGCGGAGGCGGTGGTGGCGGCACGGCCGTGTCCGACATGGAGTCCTCATCTCTCTCCCTCTCCATGACGAGGTTCTCACCGCCGGCTTCCCCAGTCTGCCCCGTGAACTCCGTGGGCGACGGCGTGGAGTTCAGCGGAACGACAAGCAGCACCGATTGGCGGTGCACAACCTCCTCTGCTTGCCGCCTTGCCGCAACGGTGGCTTCGACCTCATCCAGCTTCCTCTGGGCAAAGGCCGCCGCCTTCTCGGCCTCTGCCTTCTCCAGATGGGCGGCCTCGTCCTCATCGCGCTTCTCCCGCGTGTTCCGCTCCGTCGCCTCCCAGAGGTCGGCGGCGGGGTCAATCCGCCGAGTAGTGGCGGACGTCTCTGCCGACCCCATGACGGAGGCAGCGGCGACCCTCTCAAAAGTAAGGGGATCCCTGAAGCGATAAAGGCATGTAAATGATTTGGGCAAAATTCACTAGTAAAAGACAAGACAAAGGCGGAGGCGCTTACGCAGAAACCAGTGGAGGCTTCTTCACTTCCTTACGAAAGCGGTTGGCCTTCGCGATCGCCTCTTCCCGCTTGGTCACGGCGGCCGCCCCCTTGAACTTCTTCGACCGGCCGCCAAGCAAGCTCGGCCCGGCCCGGCGCCTCTTCGCGCCGCCTTGACCATCCAAGCCGGCGGAGGAACTCGCACCCGGCTGGCCAACCCTTGGTTGGCGGCGCGGGACGACTTCCCCCTCGGCGTCGTCATCAGGCCAGTCGGCAAAGGTGGCCGACGGCCTGAAGCCTCCTCCTCCTCCTCCTCCACCTCTTTTGGCGTCGGCCTCCATCTCCGCCGCCCCCAAGTCAGGGTCGTCGACGTCGTTCTCCGCCCGGTCGGAGACGAACTGACGGGCCGGGCCCGTGGTGCCGGCTGAGGGCTGGATGAGGGAGTTCTGACTCAAGAAAAAACCAAAAAGATCAGAAGTCGGATTCGGCTGCAAAAGAAGACAGAAGAAAAAGAAAGACGACTTACAGCAGGCGGGGGGTTGGCGCGCGAGTACGGCTCCTTGCCGAACCGCCAATCCGCCGTGAGACTGCAGTTCGCGATGTAGTTCACCGTGTCCGCCACCTCCACGTGGGGCATGTCCTTGAAGCACATCCGACTCGGGTCCCGGTGGTCGCTCATCTGACAGATTAGATGAGGTCGGCCTTGGAGCGGGAGGACTCGGCGCGCCACGAAGGCGGCCAGCAGGTCGGCCCCAGTCAGACCCTCCGACCGCGTCAGCACTCGGAGTCGCGCAACGGCGGCGGCTCCAGCGGGAGTCAGCGTCTTGACTCGGTGGGACCAGCTGGGGAGCCTCCCAGCTGGAGCACCGGCTTCGTAAGGTGGTAGATTGACCCAGTCCCCGTCTGGGGCGACGTTCTTCACGTAAAAATATGACCGTTGCCACATCTTTACCGACTTGATCAGCGGAATGGTGGGGAATGGGTTGTCGGTCGTCGATCTCCGCATCGCGATGAAGGCACCACACTGGGCCGGCACGCCGACGATGTGCGTGCCGAGCTTAGACTGGAAGAAATCCCACCATAGCTCGATGGTGGGGAGAACGCCGAGGAAGCCTTCGCACAGGATGGCGAAGGCAGCCAGCAGCACCACCGTGTTCGGGGTGAGGTGGTGCGGCTGGAGCCTGTGGAACTCCAAGAAGGAGCGGAAGAAGCCGCTTGCCGGCAGCCCCAGGCCGCGCATGAGGTGCGAGCGGAATACGACCCGCTCGCCCTCCTCCTGTGCCGGCGATATTTCCCTCTCCGGCGCGGCACGGGCTCGCACTAGGTCCGCGCCGGGGAGGCGACGCGTCCTGCGGAGGAACTCGATATGGTCGTCGTCCACCTCGGAGCCGTCCCACACGCCGGAGCGCACGGCGGGAGGCGCGGCGGCGGAGGAAGAGCTCATCACTGCGAGCGTGGCGTGGTTCGGTGCGGCGGCAGCAAGAGGAAGAAGAAGCAAGAAGAAAGCAAGGGGAGTAGGGGAGATGGGCGCGCGTGCTTTGCCGCCTCCTTCCTCCCGCCTACTTATAGGTTCATTGGCTGAGAAGCCGATGGGGCGGGCATGTGATTAACTGTGCCCAGGCCCCCACGCCCCCCACGATTTACCACACGAAGTAACTGCGTGCAGTTACAACATGGCAAACCCAACCGTCCACACGGCCGCAACAAATCCGTTCGCGTGCCGAGGCACGGTAGTGGTGGGCCCCACCCGAGGTCCTGTCCCGTCGCGCGCGTGGGTGGGAAGACTGACGCCGCCACGTGGCGCCACACGACGGACCCACAACGGGCGGCTGCCCGGAAGCTTATCAGGCACGCTGCCTGGACCCCGCTGCGACATTCAAACTCTCTAAGAGGCAAGACGGCTTTCTGCGAGTCCGACTCCAGCTAGTCGGCCTGGAGGAAGATGGTGAGCAAGGTCCAGATTCCACCAGAAGGAAGAAACTGTTGAGACTCCTCGATATATCACCCTCGGCGCCTCACTAGCTTCGGGGACTACTGTCGGAGTAATGGGCCACGGGTAGGCTAACCCGAGCCCCAGAACCTTTCAAAACATCGGGGCAGACTGCGCCCCTCAAGACCCCATGATAAAGAGCCGCCTCCTGGGAGTCAGCGATAACTGCCCCTCACGGCCGAGTCCCAGGGACTACTTTGAGTTAAGCCGACTCTTAGCTGACGACTTCGAGTTAAGCCGACTCTTAGCTGACGACTTCGAGATAAGCCGACTCTTAGCTGACGACTTCGAGATAAGCCGACTATGGGAGTCAGCCCGCGACCCCAACCACCCCTGCCTTCGCCACGATGGATGGGGTGGGGTACGGTCACTGCGTGGCCGTCCCTGCCCTGCTTACGAAGGGCTAGCATGGCTACAGTGCGCCTTATCATTGGAGATCTCCGTCGTGGCACGACACTGTTGCCATGCCCGCCCTGACCTTAGCCCCCGTGGGCGGCGCACTGTGCCCACGACGGCTTACCTGTACGGGCCCGAGACGGCAGGACCCGCCCGTCAGCGGGGGTACAGAAGACGGCGAGAGCGCCACAAAGATGGACCCATGGGAGTCATCCCCCTGGAGTCAGCCGGCCCCTCCCACGGGCCCCGCACGCCATTAACCAGACAAGACGGGGAATGGCGACAGTGATCGTTCGCCAGGCGGCGGCACTGTTGCCACGACCCCATGACCAAGCCTGCGTCATTGGAAGCACGGCTACAGTACCAGGCCTGTCGGCGGGGCCCACCAGTCGGCGGGCCCCAGCAGTTGGCGGAGAAGACGACGACCTGAGAGACAGACGGCTGGGACCCGCGCCCAGCCGGATTACCATTGTATCCCTGGGGGGCAGGCCTATATAAGCCCCCCATGGCAGCCATGCAAGGGGGATAGCTTCTTTAGCATTAGACCCGATCATATAGGAAGGAGGGAGCTAGCCTTGCCCTCTCCTACCTCTAGGAAACAGTTCTAGGAGCAACCCTGTATTCACTTTGCCATAGTGATCATGCGGAGCCCCCGCAGAGCAGCAGTAGGGGTGTTATCTCCTCGGAGAGCCCTGAAGCTGGGTAAGATCCGCCGGCGTGCATGTCTTCGCCTCATCCCATTTCCAGGCACCGACGATGTTCTACTCGCTCCCACCATGATAAGCCATCCTTTGGCATATGTCGCACCCAACCCCCGACATGTTTGATGAGACTGTCTTCCCTTTTTCCACGCTCACGTCGCCCACTGACACTCCTGTCACTGAGTTGCACTTGTTTCCAGTATTGCCTGATCAGTTTGTAGATGCTGCATACTCTCCTCTGTTGTTGCCTAACCACGGTGCAGGTGCTGGACGAGGTGCCCGACTGGAGCTGCTTGATGATGACGCTGCGCCACCTACGCCAGCTGTTGCTACGCCGGCTGCACCCGCTGATACGACGGCCTCCGCCGACGTTGATCACACGTGCATGCCCCATGCACGTGGATCCGCTGGCATGCCCGCGTCGCCTGGGCTGCCCGCCCCGGTGGCCTTGATGCCTGGGCTTGCGGCCCCGCAGTCGCCTGGGTCAGCTGACCCCGCGGCTCGGTCCCCTGGGCCGGTGGCCTTGCCGATCAAGGATGCATGCATGTCCCATGCACGTGGGCTCGCTGAAGCGCCTGTGTCGCCCGGTGCGCTCGTGTCGCCCGGTGCACTCGTGTCGCCTGGTTCCTCGTTGGCACTCACGCCTGGCCATTCTTCGTCGACAACTCCAGGCCAGGTGCTGCGCTTGACTATGCCGCCAGACGCACTTGTTGACTCACCTGCAGGCGCGTCCTCTTCGCCACTCTTGGACAGTAGCTCTCCTGTGGTGACAGCTCCATCGCCACCTCCGCCTGTCGTCCTGCGCCCTCATACTCGCAGCAAGAGTGGCATCTTCTAACCAAAGAAGTGTACTAATGGGACTGTCGCATGGCTTGCAGCATGCATGGCGCATGCTGAGGCAGATCCTACGACTGAACCACGACACTTTTAGGCAGCACTTCGCATTCCACATTGGCGTGCTGCTATGGAGCAGGAGATCCATGCTCTTCAGCAGAACAACACTTGGCGTCTGGTTTCACCTCCATCTGGTGTCAATATCATTGATTCTAAATGGGTATTTAAGGTGAAGAAGCATGCTGATGGCTCCATTGAGAGGTATAAGGCACGCCTGGTTGCAAAGGGATTCAAACAATGGTATGGCATTGATTACGAAGACATGTTCAGTCCTGTTATTAAACCAACTACTATTCGTGTTCTTCTTTCCTTGGCTGTTACTCGAGGATGGTCGCTTCGACAGCTTGATGTTCAAAATGCTTTTCTCCATGGAGTTCTGGAAGAAGAGGTCTATATGCGTCAGCCGCCAGGGTTTGTTGATCCTGATCAGCCACATCATTTGTGTCGTCTTGTCAAGGCTCTCTATGGGTTGAAGCAGGCCCCTCGTGCATGGCATGCACGTCTTGGAGCTGCTCTTCATGCGCATGGTTTTGTGCCTTCTACAGCGGATACGTCTTTGTTTATTCTTCAGCGGCCTGAGGTGACTATGTATATTCTGGTCTACGTTGATGATATCATTCTTGTCAGTTCATCTGCTGTTGCTACGGACCGGCTTGTGTCCTCTCTTGGTGCTGAGTTTGCTGTTAAGGATCTTGGGAGACTCCATTATTTCCTGGGTTTGGAGGTGCTTCATTCTGATGGTGGTCTGGCCCTTTCTCAGAGGAAGTACTCTCAGGATCTTCTACGTCGTGCTGGTATGTTGCAGTGCAAGATTGCCACGACTCCTATGTCTGCCATAGACAAGCTGACAACTCTTGATGGTGACTTACTCTCTCCTGAGGATGCTACGGAGTATCGCAGTATTGTTGGTGGGCTGCAGTACTTGCTCGTTACTCGACCAGACATATCTTTTGCGGTCAACCGTGTGTGCCAGTACCTTCATGCACCTCGTGGACCTCACTGGTCTGCTGTTAAGCGCATCTTGCGCTATGTTCGTCACACCGGTTCATATGGTCTCTATCTTCGACCTGCATCTTCTGGACTGATCTCAGCCTTTTCTGATGCCGATTGGGCTGGTTGTCCTGATGATCGGCGATCCACGGGGGGACATGTTGTGTTCTTTGGACCTAACTTTATCGCCTGGCAAGCTCACAAGCAAGCTATAGTGTCCCAAAGTAGTACTGAAGATGAGTACAAAGCAGTTGCTAATGCCACAGCTGAGATCATATGGGTGCAGTCATTACTTCGAGAGTTGAAGGTCTCTCCCACTCAGTCGCCTATCCTTTGGTGTGACAACATTGGTGCCACATATCTTTCATCTAATCCGATATTTCATGCCCGAACGAAGCACATCGAAGTTGACTATCATTTTGTCAGGGAACGCGTTGCAAAGAAGCTTCTTCAGATCAAGTTTGTTTCTTCTAAGGATCAACTTGCTGATATCTTCACTAAACCATTGCCCTTGCCTTGTTTTGAAGCATGTCGACACAATATTAACCTTCTGAGTATTTCAGGACATAGTTAAGATTGAGGGAGGGTGTTAGACTAAGTATATATTAGATATACGTGTTGTAACACAACTTGTATTTGTATGGTTCCCTCTTATAAATATATGACAGCCGTACCCACCAAGGGTATCGAGCATTGTTCCAAACCCTAATACGTCTAACAGTCAACTACTTCTACTTAATTATAGATCCTTCAATCCTCAGGAGTGATAGACTGCTAGTGCATCTCGCTCAGGATCTCGTTTGCCGCACTGGTGTAATCTGTGTTGAATACTCCCTCCATATAAAAATATAAGATGTTTTTGACACTGTCACAGTGTAAAAAAGGTCTTATATATTTTCATACGGAGGGAGTACTAGGTGAACTCCGAACTTAATGAGAATGAACAATAGAATGGTTCTTTTGAAGTATTTTGTAAGTATTCCTTCCCATCCTATACTAGGTGAACTAGTCAAATTTGTTTCTCTAGGGGAAAACTAGTCAAATTTTGTTTGTTGATGCCGAAAGCTAAATGGTACTCTGAACATTCAGAAGAACAAAATTAAACAATAGTAAAAAATATATACAATTATGACTACGAAGTATCTATGGTGATGCAAATTATAAGCCAATTATGCAAATTGCATCAGATAAGCAATGCGCGTGAGTCGCCTACCTCTACTTAATTGCACATCTTTCTGATCCTCAGGTGCAACAAATCGCTAACACATTGTGTTCATGATCTTGTTTGGCCCAATCATGTGGTATGTGTTCAAAGTTCTATTTGTTATTGGTGAACAAATATGCAAGTGGTTTTCCCCGGCTTCTGTTCGTTCTCCTATGGCATGCTTGGATTGTATGTGGATGTTGATCTAGGGTTGACAAAATCCAGGGCATCGACATACCACCATATACAACGATCTTTGTGAAACATCGTAGAAATGTGTCAACGCCCTTACACATGTTTCTAAAGCAAATTATCAAATAAGGTACCGAGATGAGAGTTTGTGAAGGGGTGTCCGAGACCTTTGTGGTGTGTGCCTCTCAGGTGTGTAGCAACACTAGCAGAAACAGATTCAACTAATGTGGTTGAGGCATACACAGGCCAAGAAACCATACAGAATGAGGCTACGGTGTTTTATGATATTGTGTGGCGTTAGCTGGACTTATTGTAGAGGTGGACTTCATCGTTACCAAGGGAATTGAATGGAGTGACACCCAAGATTGTCAAGTCTTGCTTTTCTAATCTACTTTCATGTAATAGAGTCGATGAATCACCTGGTATATAAGGATATAGTGATGATCTTTCCTAAGAAAAAGATTGGGCGTCCTTGGTGGATGAGAGACAATGAAAGCCGGTGTGCTTTTTAACATTTATTAAGAGGAGCTTACATTATCTTTAGAAACTTCATGTGTGGTAACTTGTTACAAGGTAGTAAGATTTCAACTTTTGTAAGCCACACAGTACTATAAACCATGTGAAAATCTGAATTAATAGCTATGCCGATACTTTTGGTATGGCGAGTAAAGCCGCACCTACTAGTTACATTTGTATATGTTTCTTCTTTATAAATACTAAGATGTCAGTGGTGACATGACCCTGTAGCCAGGCAAACAAATATAGTTAGGTTCCTTATTTGCTCATCCTACTCCATATATTTAAGTAAAGAAAACTTTGTCACAATTGCTATTCTGAAGTGATTATGCTTTAGGAATGAGCGGCATTGGGAAAAACAATTCAATTGGCGAGCCAATACTCAGTGCACAAACTGAAACAATAGTTACCTGGAACAGTTTTGGCACAATGAGTATACTCGCACATAGTAGTTCATCAGGATAGCATTGTCCTATTTACATATGCTAAAGATTTGAGTGCTGGCATCAGTGGCGGAGCCAGTTCCCAGCGACCCGAGCCAGCTGGTTGGGCTCACCGCTGCCGCTGGTTTGAGCTAAGTCTCTGGCAGCAACCACGTCCTACGCGTTGAACCATAGTCAAGCCAAGATCACGCACATGCCGACCATGGTTCTCAAAGTCATGGAGCAAACTGATGAATGAGGTGCTCAGAACAAGCGCCTGCACATGCATATTTTTAGTCCTACCAAGCTGCTGTGTAGCAGGGGCTGCTCAGTGTAGCTTAGACCAGTCAGCGAACCACACACGGAAAAAATAGAAATGTCGTCAAATGTATCCGTGGAGAAACGAGAATGCTTTGGTTGGCAGAAATGGCGTGCTCGGGGGCAGGGGCGGCGCAACAATGGGCGCGGGCGACGGTGACGGTGTCGACGGGCGCGGGCGACGGTGACGGCGACAGCGACGGCGATGAGGAGCAGGGGCGATGTGACGACGGGCGCAGGCGACAGCATGGTTGGGGGCAGGGGCGGCATGACGACGGGCGCGGGCGATGGCGTGGTTGGGGGCAGTGGCGACGCGACGAAGGGCGCGGGCGACGGTGACGACAACGACGGGTGCGGGCGACGTCGACGAGGAGCAGGGCGTCGGGGCAGAGGGCGGCATCGGCTGCGGGAAGAATGAGAAACTACCGAAAAATTTGCAAAGTGTTGGCTTATATAGCCAGAGCATTGATCCCGGTTCGTGGCACCAACCGGGACCAATGCCCCCATTTAGTCCCGGTTGGTGCCACCAACCGGGACCAAAGGTCTTTTTTCAGCAGCCCAAAGGGCGGGAAGCAGAGGCCTTTGGTCCCGGTTGGTGGCACCAATAGGGACTAAAGGGCGGCATTGGTCCCAGTTAGTGCCACTCACCGGTACCAATGCACCCCTTTAGTCCCGGTTGGTGCCACCAATCGGGACCAAAGGCCTTGTGCTGCCCGCATCAAAAGTTTAGTCCCACCTCGCTAGTTGAGAGAGCTCGAGAGTGGTTTATAAGCGCTGCTGCGCCCACCCTCTCGAACTCCTCTCAACTGCAGGCTTTCGGGCC
This sequence comes from Triticum dicoccoides, assembly GCF_002162155.2. Lineage (NCBI taxonomy): Eukaryota > Viridiplantae > Streptophyta > Magnoliopsida > Poales > Poaceae > Triticum > Triticum dicoccoides. The sequence goes on from NC_041381.1 coordinate 613,526,910, forward strand.
TAACCTGTCATTGTGTGCATGTTGGCCTTCTGGGCCTGCTGTGGGCCTGAATCCTGGCCCATGATTGGGTTTCTAATCGTATTCAAGCCGTGGTGGCCCAGTAGGTGGTACTTTCTTTTGCTTTATTCATTTTATTTTGTTTCTACTTACTGTTGCTATTTTTATTTATTTTAGTTTATTAAAGTTTATTTTGTTTCTACTTATTTATTAAAGTTTATTTTGTTTCTACTTATTTATTTTACTTTATTTCTACTTATTTATTTTCTTTTCTTTTTTTGCTTTTTTATTTATTTTATGAAAATTCTTTTTGCTTTTAATGTTTTGAACAGAAAATACTTTGATAATTTTAGTTGCATAAATTTTATATAATTTTAGTTGCATAAATTTTATATAATTTTAGTTTCAATAATACTAGAAGTTTATAAAAGATTTTTGGTTGATTCCTTTAGCTATTAGAGTTTCATTAAAGTTTTCTAGTTCATTCTTTTTTCTATTAGAGTTTCATTAAAGTTTTCTAGTTCATTCTTTTAGTTTACTATTTTTGCAATTAGAGTTCCATAAAAGTTTTCTAGTTCATTCTTTTTTATATTAGTTCATTCTTTGAGCTAAATGACCCTGAAATTGAAAAGCATTTCAAATGAACTCTGAAAAGGTTGAAAGTTGGCATGGCATCATCATTTCACCCACATAGCATGTGCTAAAAAGTTGAGAGGGTTACGGCAAAAACTGGATGCACTTCATGTATAAAACAGACTATTTATTTCGAGGTATCAGGGTTTCGGACGAAAACTCGTGTGTTACAACAGACATTTCATTTCTTCACATGTAACTGCAATGATATTCTAGATCAAAGGCATGATCATAATAGTCGTGGAGAGAAAGTATTCACTTTTTCTTCGCTTCTGTCCTTTGCTTATTGCGCCGTAACCATGGATAATATTCATCATTTAACAGGGTGCTTGGGTCAGCCTTGACTTTGAAGGGAGGAATTTCATGAAACTTTGCATAATCTTCGGATATGTCTGTCTTGCCCTCCACTCCCGCGATCTCTCTTTTTCATGAAAAAACTATGTGGCGCTTTGGCTCATCGTATGGTGTGTTCGCTTCCTTATCTTTTCTTTTTCTCGATTTGGCAGACATGTCCTTCACATAGAAAACCTGCGCCACATCATTGGCTAGGACGAACGGTTCGTTTATGTACCAAAGATTGTTCAGATCCACTATTGTCATTCCGTACTATGGGTCTACTTATACCCCGCCTCCTGACAGATTGATCCATTTGCACTTAAACAAAGGGACCTTAAAATCATGTCCGTAGTCAAGTTCCCATATGTCCACTATGTAACCATAATATGTGTCATTTCCCCTCTTGGTTACTGCATCAAAGTGGACACCGCTGTTTTGGTTGGTGCTCTTTTGATCTTGGATGATCGTGTAAAATGTATTACCATGTATCTCATGTCCTTTGTAAATCAATAGAGTCAAAGATGGCCCCCTGGACAACGAGTACAGCTCATCACAAACAGTGTTGTCACCTCTGAGACTTGTTTCCAACCAACTGCCGAAAGTCCTGATGTGTTCACATGTAATCCGGTCGTCATGCTGCTCTGGGTGTTTGGAGCGCAGACTATTCTTGTGTTCATCGACATACGGGGTCACCAAGGTAGAGTTCTGTAGAACTGTGTACTGTGCTTGAGACCAAGAATACCCGTCCCTGCATATTATTGAGTCCCCTCCAAGCGTGCCTTTTCCAGTCAGTCTCCCCTCATACCGCGATTTAGGGAGACCAATCTTATTAAGGCCAGGAATGAAGTCAACACAAAATCCAATGACATCCTCTGTTTGATGGCCCATGGAGATGCTTCCTTCTGGCCTAGAATGGTTATAGACATATTTCTTTAGGACTCCCATGAACCGCTCAAAAGGGAACATATTGTGTAGAAATACGGGGCCCAGAATGACAATCACGCCGACTACATGAACTAGGACATGCGTCATGATATTGAAGAAGGATGTGTTGGGGAACGTAACAGAAATTCAAAATTTTCTACACATCACCAAGATCTATCTATGGAGAGACTAGCAATGAGAGAGTGGAGAGTGCATCTACATACCCTTGTAGATCGCTAAGCGGAAGCGTTCAAGAGAACGGGGTTGAAGGAGTCATACTCATCGTGATGCAAATCACCAGAGATCCTAGTGCCGAATGGACGGCACCTCCATGTTCAACACACGTGCAGCCCGGTGACGTCTCCCTTGCCTTGATCCAGCAAGGAGAGAGGGAGAGGTTGGGGAAGACTCCATCCAGCAGCGGCACAACGGCGTGGTGGTGATGGAGGAGCGTGGTACTCCAGCAGGGCTTCGCCAAGCACCGCAAGAGACGAGGAGGGAGAGGGGCAGGGCTGCGCCAAGAGGGAGAGGTTCTCATGTGTATGGCAGCCCCAAACCCTCCACTATATATAGGGGCAAGGGGGAGGGGGAGGCTCCCTAGGGTTTCCCCTAGGGGGGCGGCGGCCAGGGCAGATGGGATCTCCACTTTGGGTGACTTGGACCCCAAGCCAGGAGGTGGGAACCCTAGATGGGGCGCCCCAAACCCCCTGGTCACGTGGTAATAGGTGAGGGGGGCGCAGAACCCCTTAGTGGGCTGGATTGCCCCCTTCCCTTGGCCCATGAAGCCCCCCCAACACTTGCCGGGGCTCTCGAAACACCTTTCGGTCATGCTGGTCATCACCCGGTACCTCCGGAACACTTCCGGACTCCAAAACCCTTCGTCCAATATATCGATCTTCACCTCCGGACCATTCCGGGACTCCTCATGACGTCCGGGATCTCATCCGGGACTCCGAACAACATTCGGTAACCACGTATATCTATTCCCTATAACCCCAGCGTCATCGAGCCTTAAGTTTGTAGACCCTACGGGTTCGGGAACCATGCAGACATGACCGAGACGACTCTCTGGTCAATAACCAATAGCGGGATATGGATACCCATGTTGGCTCCCACATGTTCCACGATGATCTCATCGGATGAACCACGATGTCGAGGATTCAATCAATCCCGTATACAATTCCCTTTGTCTAGCCGTATTGTACTTGCGCGAGATTCGATCGTCGGTATCCCGATACCTTGTTCAATCTCGTTATCGGTAAGTCTCTTTACTCATTCCGTAACACATCATCCCGTGATCAACCCCTTGGTCACATTGTGCACATTATGATGATGTCCTACCGAGTGGGCCCAGAGATACCTCTCTGTCACACGGAGTGACAAATCCCAGTCTCGATTCGTGCCAACCCAACAGATACTTTCGGAGATACCCGTAGCGCACCTTTATAGCCACCCAGTTACGTTGTGATGTTTGGTACACCCAAAGCATTCCTACGGTATCTGGGAGTTGCACAATCTCATGGTCTAAGGAAATGATACTTGACATTAGAAAACTTTAGCATATGAACTACACGATCTATGTGCTAGGCTTAGGATTGGGTCTTGTCCAGCACATCATTCTCCTAATGATGTGATCCCATTATCAACGACATCCAATGTCCATGGTCAAGAAACCGTAACCATCTATTGATCAACGAGCTAGTCAACTAGAGGCTTACTAGGGACATGGTGTTGTCTATTTACCCTCACATGTATCTGACTTTCCTATCAATACAATTATAGCATGGATAATAAACGATTATCATGAACAAGGAAATATAATAATAACTAATTTATTATTGCCTCTAGGGCATATTTCCAACAGTCTCCTACTTGCACTAGAGTCAATAATCTAGTTCACATCGCCATGTGATTAACAATCACAGGTCACATCGCCATGTGACCAACATCCAAAGAGTTTACTAGTGTCACTAAACTAGTTCACATCATCATGTGATTAAGACTCAATGAGTTCTGGGTTTGATCATGTTTTGCTTGTGAGAGAGGTTTTAGTCGACGGGTCTGTAACATTCAGATCCGTATGTACTTTGCAAATCTCTAGGTCATTTTGTAAATGTTGCTTCCACGCTCCACTTGGAGCTATTCCAAATGGTTGCCCCACTATACATATCCGGTTTGCTACTCAAAGTCATTTGGATAGGTGTTAAAGCTTGCATCGACGTAACCCTTTACGCCAAACTCTTTATCACCTCCATAATCGAGAAACATGTCCTTATTTACTCCAAGGACAATTTTGACCGCTGTCCAATGATCCATTCCTGGATCATTCTTGTACCCCTTGACTGACTCATGGAAAGGCACACTTCCGGTGCGGTACACAGCATAGCATACTATAGAGCCTATGTCTAAAGCATAGGGGATGACCTTCGTCCTTTCTCTCTCTTCTGCCGTGGTCGAGCTTTAAGTCTTAACTTCATACCTTACAACTCAGGCAAGAACTCCTTCTTTGACTGATCCGTCTTGAACACCTTCAAGATCATGTCAAGGTATGTGCTCATTTGAAAGTACCATTTAGCAGTTTTTTGATCTATCCTCATATATCTTGATGCTCAATGTTCAAGCAGCTTAATCCAGGTTTTCTATTGAAAAACACCTTTGAAACAACCCTATATGCTTTCCAGAAATTCTACATCATTTCCAATCAACAATATGTCAACAACATATACTCATCAGAAATTCTATAGTGCTCCCACTCACTTCTTTGGAAATACAAGTTTCTCATAAACTTTGTATAAACCCAAAATCTTTGATCATCTCATCAAAGCGTATATTCCAACTCCGAGATGCTTACTCTAGTCCTTAGAAGGATTGCTGGAGCTTTGCATACTTGTTAGCACCTTTCAGGATTGACAAAACCTTCTGGTTGTATCACATACAACCTTTCCTCAAGAATAACGTCGAGGAAACAATGTTTTGACATCCTATCTGCAAGATTTCATAAATCATGCAGTAATTGCTAATATGATTCCAACAGACTTTTAGCATCGCTACGAATGAGAAAGTCTCATCGTAGTCAACTCCTTGAACTTGTCGGAAAACATCTTAACGACAAGTCGAGTGTTCTTAATGGTGACACTTACCATCATTGTCCGTCTTCCTTTTAAAATCCATCTGTACTCAACAGCCTTGCGACCATCAAGCAGTTATTCCAAAGTCTACACTTTGTTTTCATACATGGATCCTCTCTCGGATTTTATGGCCTCGAGCCATTTGTCGGAATCCGGGCCCACCATTGCTTCTCCATAGCTCCTAGGTTCATTGTGTCTAGCAACATGACCTCTAAGACAGGATTGCGTACTACTCTGAAATAGTATGCGTCCTTGTCGACCTACGAGGTTCGGTAGTGACTTGATCCGAAGCATCATGATCACTATCATCAGCTTCCACTTCAATTGGTGTAGGTGCCACATGAACAACTCCATGTGCCCTGCTACACACTGGTTGAAGTGATGGTTCATTAACCTCATCAAGTCTCCACCATCCTCCCACTCAATTCTTTTGAGACAAACTTTTCCTCGAGAAAGTACTCGATTCAAGAAACAATCCCTATTGCTTTCGGATCTGAATTAGGAGGTATACCCAACTGTTTTGGGTGTCCTATCAAGATGCATTTTATCCGCTTTGGGTTCGAGCTTATCAACCTGAAACTTTTTCACATAAGCGTCGCAACCCCAAACTTTAAAGAAACGACAGCTTAGGTTTCTCTAAACCATAGTTCATACTGTGTCGTCTCAACGGAATTACGTGGCGCCCTATTTAAAGTGAATGCGGTTGTCTCTAATGCCTAACCCATGAACAATAGTGGTAATTCATTAAGAGACATCATGGTATGCACCATATCCAATAGGGTGCAACTATGATGTTCGGACACACTATCACTCTATGGTGTTCCAGGCGGTATTAATTGTGAAACAATTTCCACAATGTCTTAATTGTGTGCCAAAGCTCGTAACTCAGATACTCATCTCTATGATCATAGAAATTTTATCCTCTTGTCACGATGACCTTCAACTTCACTCTGAAATTACTTGAACCATTCAATAATTTATACTTGTGTTTCATCAAGTAAATATATAGCATCTACTCAAATCATCTGTGAAGTAAGAACATAATGATATCCACTGCGTGCCTCAGCACTCATTGCACAGCACACATCAAAATGTATTACTTCCAACAAGTTGCTCTCTTGTTCCATCTTACTGAAAATGAGGCTTTTCAGTCATCTTGCCCATGTGGTATGATTTGCATGTCTCAAGTGATTTAGAATCAAGTGAGTCCAAACGATCCATCTGCATGGAGTTTCTTCATGCGTACATACCAATAGACATGGTTCGCATGTCTCAAACTTTTCAAAAAACAAGTGAGTCCAAAGACCCATCAACATGGATCTTCTTCATGCGTTTTATACCACTATGACTTACATGGCAGTGCCACAAGTAGGTGGTACTATCATTACTATCTTATATCTTTTGGCATGAACATGTGTATCATTACGATCGAGATTCAATAAACCATTCATTTTAGGTGCAAGAACATTGAAGGTATTATTCAAATAAACAGAGTAACCATTATACTCCTTAAATGAATAACCGTATTGCTATAGACATAATCCAATCATGTCTATGCTCAACGCAAACACCAAATAACAATTATTTAGGTTTAACACCAATCTCGATGGTAGAGGGAGCGTGCGATGCTTGATCACATCAACCTTGGAAACACTTCCAACACATATCGTCAGCTCACCTTTAGCTAGTCTCCGTTTATTCCATAGCTTTTATTTTGAGTTACTAACACTAAGCAACCGAATCGGTATCTAATACCTTGGTGCTACTAGGAGTACTAGTAAAGTACACATTAACATAATGTATATCCAATATACTTCCGTCGACCTTGCCTGCCTTCTTATCTACCAAGTATCTAGGGTGGTTCTGCTATAGTGTCTGTTCCTATCATTACAGAAGCACTTAGTCTCGGGTTTGGGTTCAACCTTGGGTTTTCACTAGAGCAGCAACTGTTTTGCCGTTTCATGAAGTATCCCTTCTTGCCCTTGCCCTTCTTGAAACTAGTGGTTTTCCTAACCATCAACAATTGATGCTCCTACTTGACTTCTACTTTCGCGGTGTCAAACATCGCGAATACTTCAAGGATCATCATATCTATCCCTGATATGTTATAGTTCATCACGAAGCTCTAGTAGCTTGGTGGCAATGACTTTGGAGAAACATCACTATCTCATCTGGAAGATACAACTCCCACTCGATTCAAGTGATTCTTGTACTCAGACAATCTGAGCACAAGCTCAATGATTGAGCTTTTCTCCATTAGTTTGCAGGCTAAGAAAATTGTCGGAGGTCTTATACCTCTTGACGTGGCCACGAGCTTGAAATCCCAATTTCAGCCCTCGAAACATCTCATATGTCCCGCGACGTTTTGAAAACATCTTCGGTGCCTCAATTCTAAACCGTTTAACATTACTGAACTATCACGTAGTTATCAAAATGTGTATGTCAAATGTTCGCAACATCCACAGACGACGTTTGAGGTTCAGCATACCGAGCGGTGCATTAAGGACATAAGCCTTGTACGCAGCAATGAGGACAATCCTAAGTTTACGGACTCAGTCCGCATAATTGCTACTATCAACTTTCAACTAAATTTTCTCTAGGAACATATTTAAAACAGTAGAACTAAAGCTAGAGCTACGACACAATTTGCAAGAATCTTTGGACTATGTTCAGGATAATTAAGTTCATCTTATGAACTCCCACTCAGATAGACATCCCTCTAATAATCTAAATGATTACATGATCCGAGTTAACTAGGCCGTGTCCGATCATCACGTGAGACGGACTAGTCATCATCGGTGAACATCTTCATGTTGATCGTATCTACTATACGACTCATGCTCGACCTTTCGGTCTCTTGTGTTCCGAGGCCATGTCTGTACATGCTAGGCTCGTCAAGTCAACATAAGTGTTTCGCGTGTGTAAATCTGGCTTACACCCGTTGTATGTGAACGTTAGAATCTATCACACCCGATCATCACGTGGTGCTTCGAAACAACGAACTTTCGCAATGGTGCACAGTTAGGGGGACACTTTCTTGAAATTATTATGAGGGATCATCTTATTTACTACCGTCGTTCTAAGAAAATAAGATGCATATACATGATAAACATCACATGCAATCAAAAAGTGACATGATATGGCCAATATCATTTTGCTCCTTCTGATCTCCATCTTCGGGGCTCCATGATCATCATCGTCACCGGCATGACACCATGATCTCCATCATCATGATCTCCATCATCATGTCTCCATGAAGTTGTCTCGCCAACTATTACTTCTACTACTATGGCTAACGGTTTAGCAATGAAGTAAAGTAATTACATGGCGTTATTCAGTGACACGCAGGTCATACAATAAATAAAGACAACTCCTATGGCTCCTGCCGGTTGTCATACTCATCGACATGCAAGTCGTGATTCCTATTACAAGAACATGATCAATCTCATACATGACATATCATTCATCACATTCTTTTGGCCATATCACATCACATAGCATACCCTGCAAAAACAAGTTAGATGTCCTCTAATTGTTGTTTGCATGTTTTACGTGGCTGCTATGGGTTTCTAGCAAGAAGGTTTCTTACCTACGCAAAAGCCACAACGTGATATGCCAATTGCTATTTAACCTTCATAAGGACCCTTTTCATCGAATCCGATCCGACTAAAGTGGGAGAGACTGGCATCCGCTAGCCACCTTATGCAACAAGTGCATGTCAGTCGGTGGAACTTGTCTCACGTAAGAGTACGTGTAAGGTCGGTCCGGGCCGCTTCATCCCACAATACCGTCAAAACAAGATTGGACTAGTAATGGTAAGCATATTGAACAAAATCAACGCCCACAAGTACTTTGTGTTTTACTCGTGCATAGAATCAACGCAATAGACCTAGCTCATGATGCCACTGTTGGGGAACTTAGCAGAAATTCAAATTTTTCTATGCATCACCAAGATCTATCTATGGAGAGACTAGCAACGAGAGAGAGGAGAGTGCATCTACATACCCTTGTAGATCTCTAAGCGGAAGCGTTCAAGAGAACGGGGTTGAAGGAGTCGTACTCGTCGTGATGCAAATCACCGGAGATCCTAGTGCCGAACGGACGGCATCTCCGCGTTCAACACACGTGCAGCCCGGTGATGTCTCCCATGCCTTGATCCAGCAAGGAGAGAGGGAGAGGTTGGGGAATACTCCATCCAGCAGTAGCACAATGGCGTGGTGGTGATGGAGGATCATGGTACTCCAGCAGGGCTTCGCCGAGCACCGCAAGAGACGAGGAGGGAGAGGGGCAGGGCTGCGCCAAGAGGGAGAGGTTCTCATGTGTATGGCAGCCCCAAACCCTCCACTATATATAAGGGCAGTGGGGAGGGGGAGGCGCCCTAGGGTTTCCCCTAGGGGGGCGGCGGCCAGGGCAGATGGGATCTCCACTTTGGGTGACTTGGCCCCCAAGCCAGGAGGTGGGAACCCTAGCTGGGGCGCCCCAAACCCCCTGGTCACGTGGGAATAGGTGAGGGGGGCGCACAGCCCCTTAGTGGGCTGGTTTTCCCCCTTCCCTTGGCCCATGAATCCCTCCCAACACTTGCCGGGGCTCCCGAAACACCTTTCGGTCATGCTGGTCATCACCCGGTACCTCCGGAACACTTCCGGACTCCAAAACCCTTCGTCCAATATATCAATCTTCACCTCCGGACCATTCCGGGACTCCTCGTGACGTCCGAGATCTCATCCGGGACTCCGAACATCATTCGGTAACCACGTATATCTATTCCCTATAACCCTAGCGTCATCGAGCCTTAAGTGTGTAGACCCTACGGGTTCGGGAACCATGCAGACATGACCGAGACGACTCTCTGGTCAATAACCAACAGCGGGATATGGATACCCATGTTGGCTTCCACATGTTCCACGATGATCTCATCGGATGAACCACGATGTCGAGGATTCAATCAATCCCGTATACAATTCCCTTTGTCTAGCGGTATTGTACTTGCCCGAGATTCGATCGTCGGTATCCCGATACCTTGTTCAATCTCGTTACTGGCAAGTCTCTTTACTCGTTCCGTAACACATCATCTCATGATCAACCCCTTGGTCACATTGTGCACATTATGATGATGTCCTACCGAGTGGGCCTAGAGATACCTCTCCGTCACACGGAGTGACAAATCCCAGTCTCGATTTGTGCCAACCCAACAGATACTTTCGGAGATACCCGTAGTGCACCTTTATAGCCACCCAGTTACGTTGTGACGTTTGGTACACCCAAAGCATTCCTACGGTATCCGGGAGTTGCACAATGTCATGGTCTAAGGAAATGATACTTGACATTAGAAAAGCTTTAGCATACGAACTACATGATCTATGTGCTAGGCTTAGGATTGGGTCTTGTCCATCACATCATTCTCCTAATGATGTGATCCTGTTATCAACGACATCCAATGTCCATGGTCAGGAAACCGTAACCATCTATTGATCAACGAGCTAGTCAACTAGAGGCTTACTAGGGACATGGTGTTGTCTATTTACCCACACATGTATCTGAGTTTCCTATCAATACAATTATAGCATGGATAATAAACGATTATCATGAACACGGAAATATAATAATAACTAATTTATTATTGCCTCTAGGGCATATTTCCAACAGGATGGTGGGAACACCAACTCGAAAGTGACAAGACATTGCACCACATCACTCCTTAGTCTTGGTATGATTTCTGGATCGATCACCTTCTGAGAGATTGCATTAAGGAATGCACATAGCTTCACAATGGCTAATCAAACGTTTTTTGGTAGAAGCCCCCTCAATGCAACTAGAAGCAGCTGCATCATAATCACGTGACAGTCATGAGACTTTAGGTTCTGAAACTTTTTCTCTGGCATATTTATTATTCCCTTTATATTCGACGAGAAGCCAAACGGACCTTCATACTGAGCAGGCATTCAAAGAAGATTTCCTTCTCTTCTTTGGTAAGAGCGTAGTTGGTAGGACCTTCATACTGCTTTGGAGGCATACCATCTTTTTCGTGCAAATGTTGCAGGTCCTCCCGTGCCTCCGGTGCATCTTTTGTCTTCCCATACACACCCAAAAAGCCTAGCAGGTCCACGCAAAGGTTCTTCGTCATGTGCAACACGTTGATTGAAGAGCGGACCCCTAGGTCTTTCAAGTAGGGTAGGCCCCAAAATATAGAGTTTTTCCTCCACATGGGCGAGTGACCCTTAGTGTCATTCGGAATAGATAGTCCGCCGCGACCCTTTCCAAAGGTTACATGTAAATCATTGACCATAGCAAGTATGTGATCACCGGTATACATGGCGGGCTTCTTCCGGTGATCTGCCTCGCCTTTGAAATGCTTGCCTTTCTTTCGACATTGATGGTTGGTCGGAAGAAATTGACGATGGCCCAGGTACACATTCTTCCTGCATTTGTCCAAGTATATACTTTCGGTGTCATATAAACAGTGCGTGCATGCGTGGTATCCCTTGTTTGTCTATCCTGAAAGGTTACCGAGAGCGGGCCAATCGTTGATGATTACAAACAGCAACGCGTGCAGGTTAAATTCCTCCTGTTTGTGCTCATCCCACACACGTACACTGTTTCCATTCCACAGCTGTAAAAGTTCTCCAACTAATGGCCTTAGGTACACATCAATGTCATTGCCGGGTTGCTTAGGGCCTTGGATGACAACTGGCATCATAATGAACTTATGCTTCATGCACATCCAAGGAGGAAGGTTATACATACATAGAGTCACGGGCCAGGTGCTGTGATTGTTGCTCTGCTCCCCGAAAGGATTAATGCCATCCGCGCTTAAACCAAACCATACGTTCCTTGGGTCACCTGCAAACTCGGCCTGGTACTTTCTCTCAATTTTTCTCCACTGCGACCTGTCATCGGGTGCTCTCAACTTCACGTGTTTCTTATGGTCCTCATGTGCCATCACATCAACTTGGCATGCTCTTTGTTTCTGAACAGGCGTTTCAACCGTGGTATTATAGGAGCATACCACATCACCTTGGCAGGAACCCTCTTCCTGGGGCGCTCGCCGTCAATATCACCAGGGTCATCTCGTTTGATCTTATACCGCAATGCACCGCATACCGGGCATGTGTTCAAATCCTCGTACCCACCATGGTACATGATGCAGTCATTAGGGCATGCATGTATCTTCTGCACCTCCAATCCTAGAGGGCATACAACCTTCTTTGCTGCATACGTACTGTCGGGCAATTCGTTATCCTTTGGAAGCTTCTTCTTCAATATTTTCAGTAGCTTCTCAAATCCTTTGTCAGGCACACCATTCTCTGCCTTCCACTGCAGCAATTATAGTATGGTACCGAGCTTTGTGTTGCCATCTTCGCAATTGGGGTACAAACCTTTTTTGTGATCCTCTAACATGCGATCAAACTTGAGCTTATCCTTTTGAATTTCGCACTGTCTCCTTGCATCAACAATGACCCGGCGGAGATCATCATCAGGCACATCGTCTGGTTCTTCTTGATCTTCAGCAGCTTCCCTCGTTGCAGCATCACCGTATTCAGGGGGCACATAGTTTTCATCGTCCTCTTCTTCTTCGCTGTCTTCCATCATAACCCCTATTTCTCCATGCTTGGTCCAAATATTATAGAGTGGCATGAAACCCTTATAAAGTAGGTGGGTGTGAATGGTTTTCGAGTCAGAGTAAGACTTCATATTCTCACATATAGGGCATGGACAACACATAAAACCATTCTGCTTGTTTGCCTCAGGCACTTGGAGAAAATTATGCACACCCTTAATGTACTCGGAGGTGTGTCTGTCACCGTACATCCATTGCCGGTTCTTCTGCATGCATTATATATAATTAAGTGTGTCAAAAACCATTACAGAACATCATGAATAGATAATTAAGTGATCAAATTAATAGAAGTTCATCATCACATTAAAACCAAAGTACATACATAGTTCTCATCTAACAACATATAGCTCTCCAGAGCATCTAATTAATTAAACCATACATTGAAACTATGTAAAACATTTCAATGCGAAAACAAATGCGATCATAATCGCAACCAAGGTAACAATTGATCCAACGACACAATGATACCAAGCCTCGGTATGAATGACATATTTTCTAATCTTTCTAATCTTCAAGCGCATTGCATCCATCTTGATCTTGTGATCATCGACGACATCCGCAACATGCAACTCCAATATCATCTTCTCCTCCTCAATTTTTTTATTTTTTCCTTCAAGAAATTGTTTTCTTCTTCAACTAAATTTAACCTCTCGACAATAGGGTCGGTTGGAATTTCTAGTTCACATACCTCCTAGATAAATAAAATCCATGTCACGTTGGTTGGTGATAACCCACAAGTGTAGGGGATCGCAACAACTTTCGAGGGTAGTGTATTCAACCCAAATTTATTGATTCAACACAAGGGGAGCCAAAGAATATTCTTAAGTATTAGCAGTTGAGTTGTCAATTCAACCACACCTGGATAACTTAGTACCTGCAGTAAGGTATTTAGTAGCAAAGTAATATGATAGTAATGGTAATAGTGGCAAAAGTAAAGATAGCAGTATTGTAATGATTGTAACTATAGCAACGGAAAAGTAAATAAGCGAAGTACAATATGTGAAAAGCTCGTAGGCATTGGATCAGTGATGGATAATTATGTCGGATGCGATTCCTCATGTAATAGTTATAACATAGGGTGACACAGAACTAGCTCTAGTTCATCAATGTAATGTAGGCATGTATTCCGAATATAGTCATATGTGCTTATGAAAAGAACTTGCATGACATCTTTTGTCCTACCCTCCCATTTGTAGTGGGGTCCTAGTGGAAACTAAGGGATATTAATGCCTCCTTTTAATAGAGTACCGGACCAAAGCATTAACACATAGTGAATACATGAACTCCTCAAACTACACATATTAGGTGACTATAGACTTGCAAGATAGGATCAAGAACTCACATATATTCATGAAAACATAATAGGTTCAGATCTGAAATCATGGCACTCGGGCCCTAGTGACAAGCATTAAGCATAGCAAAGTCATAGCAACATCAATCTCAGAACATAGTGGATACTAGGGATCAAATCATAACAAAACTAACTCGATTATATGGTAAATCTCATCTAACCCATCACCGTCCAGCAAGCCTACGATGGAATTACTCACGCACGGCGGTGAGCATCATGAAATTGGTGATGGAGGATGGTTGATGACGACGACGACGACGAATCCCCCTCTCCGGAGCCCCGAACGGACTCCAGATCAGCCCTCCTGAGAGAGAGTAGGGCTTGACGGCAGCTCCGTATCGTAAAACGCAATGAAACTTCCTCTCTGATTTTTTCTCTCCACGAAACGGAATATATGGAGTTGGAGTTGAGGTAAGTGGAGCATCAGGGGGCCCACGAGACAGGGGGCGCGCCCCCCACCCTCATGGACAGGGTGTGGGCCTCCCGGCCTTCATCTTTTGCCAGTATTTTTTATATTTTCCGAAAGTTATCTCCATGGATTTTCAGGTAATTCTGAGAAATTTTGTTTTCTGCACAATAAACAACACCATGTCCGTTCTGCTGAAAACAACGTCAATCCAGGTTAGTTTCATTCAAATCATGCAAGTTAGAGTCTAAAACAAGGGCAAAAAGTGTTTGGAAAAGTAGATACGTTGGAGACGTATCAGTCGACATAATTGTCATAAACAATAAATGAACCAAATAGTTATAAAGATAATATATACCACATCCGAATCATAGACATGACGAGGGCATACCAAAACCATCGCACTAAATAATAAGAAGCAATAATAAAAGTAAGAAAACTATACAAGTATCTATCTAAACATACAAGTAAGATTTATTTTTCTTTCAGAAAGAAGATAAGAACAAGAGGCTCACCATAGTGGTGCCGGCGAAGAGATCGGCGTGGGCGATCGACAGCGGTGAACACGGGGACGGGACGTGATGGACCGCTAAACCTAGACAAAATATTGAGGAAAATGGAGCTTGGAGGTCGAGCTTGGAGAGGAGAAAGATTAAGTAGTGTGGCTCGGGCATTCCATCGAACACCTCATGTGCATAGGAGGTGAGCTAGAGCACCATAAAGCTCTCCAACAGCCGGCCAGAAAAACAAAGCAGTGGAGTGCTCTGCTCGCGGGCGAGGGGGTACATATAGGCAACTCATTGGTCCTGGTTCGTGGCTGGAACCAGGACTAAAGACCACCCTTTGGTCCCGGTTCAGGACACCAACCGGGACCAAATGGTGGTGGGACAGGATCGAGGCTCATTGGTCTCGGTTCGTCCCACCAACCGGGACCAAAGGGGGCAGACGAATCGGGACCAATGCCCCCACGAGGCCCGGCAGGCCCCCTGGCCTCACGAATCGGGACCAATGCCCTCATGGGTCCCGGTTCGTGACTGAACCGGGACTAATGGGCTTACCTGGCCCGAACAAAAGCCCTGTTTTCTACTAGTGATACTAGAGATTTGAGTGCCGACATCAGTGGCGGAGTCAGCACTTAGCGACCCGGGGCAGCCGCCTGGGATCGCCGCTTCTGCTAGCTTGAGTGAAGTCTTTGGCGGCAAGCACGTCCTACGCGTTGAACAATAGTGAAGCCAAGATCATGCACATGACAACCATGGTTCTGAAAGCCATGGAACGAACTGATGAATGCAGTGCCAAACCAAGTGCCTGCACATGCATATTTTACATCCTACCGTGATGGTGTGTAGCAGCCTAGCAGGTGCAGGTCCATATGTAGTGTAGACCGGTCAGACATTGAGAAATGTCGTCAAATTTGTTCACTGAGATATGAGAATGCTTGGGTTTGTCGCCTCCAGCGTCAGATTGTGCAAAGTTCATCGCATCAGCTAATCGTTCCAGCAGATTGTGCAAAGTTTATCATATCAACTGATTGTTCCAACAAGTCTTTCAAACTCAGGGTTCCAGTTCCACCATTGTTGGTCTACTATCTACTATCGCATGACCAATAGGAGGTTTGGTTAGTCCAGGAATTGACGGTAACACATCTCAGTCAGGCATTGTTTTCTTTTACAGCAAGGCACCTCAGTCAGACATCATAGATGCCGAAAGCTAATTTGGAATCCCAAACAGCCAGAGGAAAAAGATTAAACAACAGTCCAAGCCAATTGTACAAAATCCATCGGATCAACAACGCGTGTGAGGCGGCTAATTTTACTTAATTATAGATCCTTCAATCCTCAGGCGTGACAGATTGCTAGTGCGTCGCGCTCAGGATCTCGTTTGCCGAACTGGTGTGATATGTGTTGAATACTTGATAAGACAAGTTTGTTTGCCTCAGATTCTGCTAGCTCCATCGTGGTCTGTGTGGATTGCATGCGAATGCGGATGTGAATCCAGAGTTGACAAAATCTGGGGCACTGACATAGCAACAGATACAACGATCTCTGTGAAACAGCGTGGAAATATGTCAAGCATCTTTCATGTGTTTTCAAGCAGATTATTGAATAAGATACCTATAGGAGAATTTAGGAATTACCAATGCCTTCACACACAGAAAGGTTAGGCCTTATGACATCCTTTGAGTTCACCATGAAAGATACATAGTAAATGTCCTCTTGACCAGAATAGCTCTGTTATAATAACATAATGACGGGATATTATACATTGAGGAGGCAAAGCTACACCTTAATGAGAACAAACAATAGAAAGGTTCATTTGAAGTATTTTGTAAGTATTCCTTTCCATCCTGTACAAGGTGAACTAGTCAAATTTGTTGATGCTGAAAGCTAAGTGGTACTCCAAACATTCAGAAGAACAAAATTAAACAATAGTAAAAAAATATACAATTACAACTACAAAGTATCTATGGTGGTGCAAAGTATAAGCCACTTATACAAATTGCATCAGATAAGCAATGCGTGTGAGTCACCTACTTCTACTTAATTGCACATCCTTTTGATCCTCGGGCGCGACAAATCGCTAATACATTGTGTTCACGATCTTGTTTGGCCCAATCGTGTGGTATGTGTTCAAAGTTCTATTTGTTATTGATGAACAAATATGCAACTAGCTTTCCCTGGTTTCTGTTCGTTCTCCTATGACATGCTTGGATTGTATGTGGATGTTGGTCTAGGGTTGACAAAATCCAAGGCATCGACATAGCACCATATACAACAAGCTTTGCGAAACATTGTAGAAATATGTCAACGCCTTTTTCACATGATTCTAAAGAAAATTATCAAATAAGGTACCGAGATGAGAGTTTATGAAGGAGTGTCCGAGACCTTTGTGGTGTGTGCCTCTCAGGTGTGTAGCAATGTTAGCACAAAAAGATTCAACTAATGTGGCTGAGGCATACACAGGCTAAGAAACCATACAGAATGAGGCTACGGTGATTTATGATATTGCGTGGCGTTAGCTGGACTTATCGGGGAGGTGGAGTTCATCTTTACCAAGGGACTGAATGAAGCGGCACCCATGATTGTCAAGTCTTGCTTTTATAATCAACTTTCGTGTAATAGAGTCGATGAACCACCTAGTATTTGATATCAATAAAGCTAGCAGTGATGATCTTCCCTAAGAAAAAGACTCTGGACGTCCTTGGTGGATGAGAGACAATGAAAGCCGGTGTGCTTTTTAACATTTATTAAGAGTAGCTTACCTTATCTCTAGAAACTTCATGTGTGGTAACTTGTTACAAGGTAGTAAGATTTCAACTTTTGTAAGCCACATAGTACTATACACCACTCTATGTGAAAATCTGAATTAGTAGCTATGCGGATACTTTTGGTACGACGAGTAAAGCTGCACCTACTAGTTACATTTGTATATGTTTGCTCTTTATAAATACAATAAGATGTGAGTGGTGACATGATCCTGTAGCCAGGCAAACAAATATAGATTGGTTCCTTGTTTGCTCGTACAACTTCATATATTTGAGTAAACAAAACTTTGCCGCAATTGCTATTCTGAAGCTTTAGGAATGAGCGGCATTGGGAAAAATAATTCAACTGGTGAAGCAATACTCAATGCACAAACTGAAACAATAGCTACCCGGAACAGTTTTGGTACAACGGGTATACTCAGACACACTAGTTCATCAGGATAGCCTTGTCCTATTTATGTATGCTAAAGATTTGAGTGCTGGCATCAGTGGCGGAGCCAGTTCCCGGCGACCCGAGCCAGCTGGTTGGGCTCACCGCTGCCGCTGGTTTGAGCCAAGTCTCTAGAAGCAACCAACATATTTTTAGTCCTACCAAGCTGGTGTGTAGCAGGAGTAGCTCAGTGTAGCTTACAGCAGTAAACGAAACCACACACAGAAACAATAGAAATGTCGTCAAATGTATCCGTGGAGAAATGAGAATGCTTGGGTTGGTCGCCACCAGCGTACTGTGCAGAGTTGATCACATCAGCTAATTGTTCCAGTAGATTGTGTAAAGTTTATCATATCACTATTGTTCCAGCAGGTGTTTCAAAGTCAAGGTTCTAGTCCCACCATTGTTGGTCCAGTGTCTACTATCACCTGATCTAGGAGGTTAATTAGTCCAAGAATTCAAGGTAAGACAACTCAGGCAGGCATCGTTTTCTTTTACAGTAAGGCACCTCAGTCAGACATTGTTGATGCCGAAAGCTAATTTGGACTCCGAAACAACCGGAAGAAAACAATTGAACAACCGTAAGAAAATATAAGTATGGCTAGGAAGCATCTGGGGCGGCATTACAAAGACAAAGTCCAAGCCAATTGTACAAAATCCATCGAATCGACAATGCGTGTGAGTTACCTACTTCTACTTAATTACAAGATCCTTTGATCCTCAGGCGTGACAGATTGCTAGTGCATCACGCTCAGGATCTTGTTCGCCGCACTGGTGTGATGTGTGTTGAGAGTTTTACACTTGATATCGACGAACAGGTATATAGTTTGCCTCAGCCTCTGCTCGCTCCACCTTGGTCTGTGTGGATTGCATGCAGATCTGGATGTGGATCCAGGGTCGACAAAATCTGGGGCATTGACATACCACCAGACACAACGATCTCTGCCAAACGACACAGAAATATGTCAGCGCCTTTTCACATGTTTTGGAGCAGATTAACAGATAAGATAACGAGAGGATAGAGTTTAGGAGTTACCAATGCCTTCACGCACAGAAAGATTAGGCCTTATCACATCCTTCGAGTTCACCATGAAGATATCACCAATGTAGAGATGGTTGGTCGGCACATAGACACAGTAAAGGTCCTCTTGACCAAAATAGCTCTGTTATGACGTAACGAAGGGATATTACACATTTAGATTAGTCTAAGCTATAGCTTAAATCAGAGCAAAAAACAGAATGGTTTGCAAAAGAAGCATTTATCATCATTTTGAATATTCCAAAAATATTCGTTTCCATCGTTTACAAGGTGAGTTGGTCAAATTTTGTGGTAAAACTGAATTTCAACATTCAACCATGCAAGGGTTCATGCCAGCGACTAAGGTTACAAGGCAACATAACTGCATACTGAGCATAGAGAAAAATCATGAAAAATATATGTAAACCTGGTATAACAGTGAAAATCATTGGGAACTCGGTATAACAGTGAAGATTATAGTAAACCTGGAGCGAGACTGATGAGGTAATGAATCCAAATGCATATTCCCCAATACGAGGATGTCGTATGATGACTGCCTCCTTCAATGCCTGTTTGTTTTGATCTGTAAAAAGAAACAAAAGTTAGTGCATAAGCTACTCTGCAGATTGAACATCATGATAACTGTGAATTTACCTGGCGATATAGCAGCACTAATTTGCTTGGATGCATTGTAGATGTGGCGCACAAGTGGCATGCGCTTGAGGATCCATTCACCAATGCCAAGAACAGATGCTCCAACCCAAGATGACATGAAGACCCCAACGAAAAATATGAAAGTAACAGAAGTGATGAAGCCAAGACCTGGAGATTCAAATGAGTACAGTGGGAAAATAAGCTGGATAGGAAGTAAGCATCCTTCTTAGCAATGAATAAGTTACAAAATAATAACTGATTTCAACTACTCAGTTTCATGTCATGTTTCACACATTTTTTGTACAGAAATTTAAGAATCTAATGACACGATAAACTAGAACTTAAAACAATTATCAAATTATGCACCTAATTTCTAGGTTCAGCATATGAATTATGCAGACTGTATAATACACAGCAACAGACAATAACATATAATATAATAATAACACTACAGGATCAAACCCCAAAGTGGAAACAGGATGAAGGCAGTCATTTATTGAAGAAACTACAACATGACATCAAACCATCGAAGAAATTTGATATTTCAATACCAAAAGAAGTGGAGTAGTTTGCATACCAAAAATGTTGATACCCAATTGTGCATAGATTGGACAGAAGAATCCATCAACAAAATGAATGAACCACCAGGTGAAGTAGAATGTTATCGCTATGGGGAAGAGAATCACACTGGCATTTTCTCAAAAAAGAACATCAAAACAGCATCAGTGCTTACGTGAAAATAAAATTTATATAACAGACGCAGGACAGCTGGTAATGGCTGGTGTGAATATTTACTGGTTATCGCAGAATAAGGATGCAACTTCGAGTAAGATTTATTATGTCCAGTCAGTATTTGTAATAAATTTGGAGCACATTATGAAATTATGAATACATTAAAAAATGAGAACAAAAATCAAAATTCTGATTTTTGTTTAAATGTTCACATAAGCAAATTCCAAGGGAAACATAAAATCAGAGAAGAAACAAAGATGTGAAAAATAAAGAAAAAACTATAGCTGAAAAATATGACAAATCGGTTTAGGAACCTTTTATATACTCTAGTTCCCAAAACGAGCCAGGAACCTTCCAGAAGATTCACAATATTGTGGCTCGAACGCTCAAATGGGCCGGCCCATTCAACGATTGTGTGTGTGATTGCCCAGTTTTTTGCCACAACATGTGGCAAATAGGAAATTCCGTACGTTTGGGAAGTAATGTCAAATAGACGGCAGCATGCACAGAAGGTCGCCTGACTGAGCCACCCCATTGTCGCGCGCGGAAATAAGAAAAAAGTCACTGAAAAAAGAATGGTAGTGCATGGGGTCGAACAATGTAACTCCCACTGCTGACCACTTGTCGCTAGCCACACGAGCTAAAAGGCTTCCATTCAAACTAGGTAACACGGACTATAAGAACCATCCATCAGCGACCAGTTTACTGTAGAGAACCAGTCTTTTTCACAATATTTAATTTTATTTTTTTTCTATTTGCTATTTATCTCTTTTTTCATTTTGTGTTTTAATTTTATTTTTTATTTTTCAAAAACTGCTCATGCTTTCAAAAATTTGTTCATAAAATACAAATATTAGCATTTTAAAAATTGTATGATTTTTTTAAATGTTCATGCCTTCCAAAATTTCTCAGAATGCCAAAACACAAATGTTTTCTAAAAAGAGCGAACAAAAATTTGAAAGCACGTTAAAAGCCCAAAAAGCCCCGTTTGGAAGCACCTTCTTTTTGATAATTTTTGCATTTTCTGGAGTTTCTTGCTTAAAAAAGGCCAATAAATGGCCAGACATGTCAAAAATCATTCAAACATGGATGGATGCCTACCAAGGCATGCCAACCTGCTCGTAAAAGTTAGGGTCACTTATTCATATATCAAAACATACCACCAGTTGGGGTGCATCCATGGGCATGTAGTTTTTCCTAATTTGAATGTTAATTGCAATTTCTATCATTATCAATCAACATGAACAAATTGTGTGTGAAACTTTTACAAGGTTGAACACTTTTTCAAAAATTGTTGACAAATCTGAATAGTTGATGAAAAATTTGTACACAATCAGAAAACTACGTACATTTTAAAATCTATGAAAATGACTAAAAAGATAATATTTCTTAAATTTGTGAACAAAAACTATACTGAAATTCTAGAACATTTTTTAAAATTGCAAAGAATATTTGAAAACAAGAACAAAATTTTCAACTTTTTGAACATATTTCAAAAAGAGTAATAAATTTTTAAAAGGAGAAAAATAAATTACCAAGAGAAAGAAAAATGAAAAAATAGAAAAATATGCTTAAGCCCTGGTAACTAGGCGACATCATCGCTCCTGTCGGGCGCCTGCTGGGAGAAAACCTTATTTGACATTTATTGGGTCAAACAATCGTTGTTTCTCACAAACCCTACTGATACGAGTGAACATGGGCCAAACCGTTTTAATTTTTTGTTGCCTATGGACATGCTTGGTTTGGGAACCTTCTAGATGGTTCCAGGTCGATTTTTACCGGTTTGGATACCTTCTACAAGGTTCATGAATCCATTTTCTTGTCTTTTTCTTATTTTCTTCCTTTTAAAAAACGTAAAGTTCAACAAAGTTCAATGTACTTATTTGTTCATATTTTCCAAAAATGTTTGAATATTTCAAATAATGGTCTCGTTTCAACAAAGTTAAGAGTTTCAAAATTGTTTGTGTTTTGAAAAATTGTTTGGAATTTCTTTTTTTTCTCAATTTTCATAATTGTTTAGAGTTTCAAAATTTGTTCCACTTTTCGAAGAAAATTGTTTGCATTTGTTTCATGTTTAAAAAAAGTCGCATTCAAAATTCTGAACAATATTAAAATTATTATGTTCAATTTTGTTTCACATTAAAATAATTCACATTTAAAATTCCTTAAAAACTTTAAATCTGTGGCTGTTCATACTACCTCCGTTTGGGATTTGAAGGCTAGCTAGCCGAAGTGGCAGTACCAAGAAATTCACAATGGTTAATTTATAGCATTGGGTAGAGCTGTAATTTTGGGAGGCAGTTAATGCCAATGGCTCAAGAAACGATTGCCTTGTATGCATTGGCTCATCTTTTTTTTTTTTGAGTGGATGCATTGGCGGCAAGCACGTCCTATGCGTTGAACAATAGTGAAGCCAAGATCATGCACATGACAAGCATGGTTCTGAAAGCCATGGAATGAACTGATGAATGCAGTGCCAAAACAAGTGCCTGCACATGCACATTTTACATCCTACTGTGATGTTGTGTAGCAGCCTAGTAGGAGCAGGTAAGTATGTAGTGTAGACCGGTCGGACCCAGCTAGCGAACCGTCGCACGCGAAAATGATAGAAATGTTGTCAAATTTGTCCATTGAAAAATGAGAATGCTTGGGTTGGTCGCCTCCAGCTTCAGATCGTGCAAAGTGTATCACTTCAGCTAATTGTTCCAGCAGATTGTGCAAAGTTTGTCAAATCAGCTAATTGTTCCAGCAAGTCTTTCAAAGTCAGGGTTCCAGTTCCACCATTGTCTGTCTACTATCGCCAGGCCAATAGGAGGTTTGGTTATTCCAAGAATTGAAGGTAACACACCTCAGGCATGCATTGTTTTCTTTTACAGCAAGGCACCTTAGTCAGACATCGTCGATGCCGAAAATTAATTTGGGCTCCCAAACAGCAGGAAGAAAATGATTTAACAACATTAAGAAGCATGAGGGGCGGTGGTACAACGACAAAGTCCAAGCCAATTGTACAAAATCCATCGGATCAGCAATGCGTGTGAGTCAATGTTAGACTAAGTATATATTAGATATACATGTTGTAACACAACTTGTATTTGTACGGTTCCCTCTTATAAATATATGACAGTTGTACCCACCAAGGGTATCAAGCATTGTTTCAAACCCTAATACGTCTAACATGGTATCAGACGACGCGTTCAATCCGCGTCACGCTTCCGCCTCCTCTGCTGCCGTCGCGCCGCCCCCCCCCCCCGCCGCGCCGCCTCTCTCCACTCTGGCGATGGAGTCGCCGTTCCTGGCGTCGCCTCCACTTGCCTAGGCCCGATCTACTGCGTCGGGATCACATCCTCCCGCGCCACATCGATAGCCCGCCATGTTGCCGCCGCCTCGGTCGCCTGCTGCGCCTTCGATCGCGGCCACCCCGATCCAGTCGCGGGGCACGCCTCCACCACCGGCCTCCTACGGCACCAATGGGCAGGCGGCCTACGGTGGTCTTCCAGCCCCGGCCCTGTACCACGATGCGGCCAGGCCGGCCCCGTACCACGATGCACCACTGGCCTTGGGGCCCTATGGCGCTCCCATCCAGGCGCCGTACGGCGGCCTGTACCATGCACCCTACCTCGCACCGTCGGTTGCGTCGTATGCGCCGTATTCTGCTACAACCCCGACGTCCTACACTGCTGCCCAGCCGTACACCACTCCTCCTGCGCTCCCGTATGGTGCGCACTCCTCGGTGGCTTATGGCCATCATCAACAACCATCAGCCGAGGCACTAGTCCCGTATAGTGTTGTTCTGCCGCCTGGTCCGCCGCCTTATCTGCCGCTCTTCGTGCCGATGGCCGAACCAGGGCCGTTTCACTTCGCCCATCTGGTGACGGTGAAGCTTTCTGCTGATAACTATCTCCTGTGGCGCGCTCAAGTGTTGCCGCTGATGCGGAGCCACTACCTTGAAGGATATGTTGATGGCTCCCTGCCGTGCCCTCCGGCTATGGTTCCGGTGCCCTCGTCCCATGGTGGCTATGTCATGGTCCCCAACCCTCCTCATCGTCGGTGGACTACTCAAGATCAAGCCATCCTGGGTGCTATTCAGTCTTCGCTCACTCCATCCGTGGCTGGCATGGTTGTCTTTGCCGCCACGTCGAGGGATGCATGGACCACGCTTGACTCTAGCTTCTCCTCACAGTCGCTCGCACGTTCGTCTGCTATACGCAATCAGCTGGGTGAGGTCAAAAAGAATGATCTCTCTATCAATGCTTTCTTCAACAAAGTCAAAAGCTTGGCCGATACACTGTCCTCCATTGGGAAGCCGCTCCGTGATGAGGAGTTTACTTCATTCATTCTAAATGGACTAGACGAGGATTATGACTCTCTGGTTGAAAATGTCAACGGGCGTGACACGCCGATGCCACCCCGTGACCTCTACGCCCGCCTCCTTAACACGGAACAGCGGCTCGCTGCTCGTCGCTCTGTCAGAGTCTACACGGAGGGCCCTTCTGCGAATGCTGCTCTTCGCGGAGGTGCCCGTGGTGCCAAGCAGAAGCCACCGCCGCCCTCGGGCAACCAGCCTCGTCCGCCCGCTCCCGCTCCTCCAACAGCTGGTCGCAAGTGACTTCACTGTGAGGCGTGTGGTGGTGGTGTCGAGTGTCAGCTTTGAGGTATTGAGGGGCACTTGGCGTCTCGGTGTCATCGTCGGTTTAAACGTGATTTCCTTGGCATCGGGAACAATGGGAAGGGCAATGACAAGCAACCTGCTCTTGCCACACAGGAGCCCGGGTTCACTCCTTCATACTCTGTGGATCCTGCCTGGTACATGGACACAGGCACCACGGACCACTTGACGAGCCAGCTTGACAAGTTGGCCACTTGACAGCCCTACACCGGTCATGATCAGGTTCGCACTGCCAATGGATCAGGTATGCCCATCTCACATATTGATCAGGTATGCCCATCTCACATATTGGTCATGCATCTCTTCTTTCTCGTACCACTAAAACCTTCGTCTCCTTGATGTCCTTCGTGTTCCTTCAGTCACACGTAGTTTACTCTCGGTTCCTAAATTAACTCTTGACAACAATGTGTTTGTTGAGTTTCACCCTTTCCATTCTTTTGTTAAGGATCGGGACACGAGGGACGTTCTTCTTAGTGGTCGAGCTCGCGACGGCTTATATGCGCTTGATGTGCCACGAGTGCCTAATGTTCCACGAGTATCTCAGGTGTTCAGTGGTGTGCGGGTGTCGTCGTCGCAGTGGCATTCTCGCCTTGGCCACCCTGCCACTCCCATTGTGCGCAATGTGCTTCATCGTCATCGTATTCCCGTTGAGTCTAGTAATAAGGAGTTTCTAGTTTGTGATGCCTGTCAACAAGGCAAGAGTCATCAGTTGCCCTTTTCTGTATCAAGTCGTGTTGTCAAGGCTCCTCTTGAACTTGTGTTTTCCGATGTGTGGGGCTATGCCCAAACCTCTGTTAGTGGGCACAACTATTATGTCAGTTTCATAGATGCTTTCAGTCACTTTACTTGGCTTTATCTTATTAAGCGCAAATCTGATGTGTTTCATGTTTTCATGCAATTCCAAGCACATGTTGAACGGTTACTCAAGCACAAAATTATTCATGTTCAGTCTGATTGGGGAGGTGAATACCGTAATCTTAACACCTTCTTTCAGAAGCTTGGTATCTCACATCATGTGTCTTGTCCTCATACACATCAGCAGAACGGTGTAGCTGAGCGTAAGCACCGTCATATAGTTGAAACTGGGCTAACACTTATTTCAGGACATAGTTAAGATTGAGGGAGGGTGTTAGACTAAGTATATATTAGATATACATGTTGTAACATAACTTGTATTTGTACGTTTCCCTCTTATAAATATATGACAGTCGTACCCACCAAGGGTATCGAGCATTGTTCCAAACCCTAATACGTCTAACAGTCAACTACTTCTACTTAATTATAGATCCTTCAATCCTTAGGCGTGATAGACTGCTAGTGCATCTCGCTCAGGATCTCGTTTGCCGCACTGGTGTAATCTGTGTTGAATACTCCCTCCATATCAAAATATAAGACGTTTTTGACACTGTCACAGTGTAAAAAGGGTCTTATATATTTTCATACGGAGGGAGTACTAGGTGAACTCCAAACTTAATGAGAACGAACAATAGAATGGTTCTTTTGAAGTATTTTGTAAGTATTCCTTCCCATCCTATACTAGGTGAACTAGTCAAATTTGTTTCTCTAGGGGAAAACTAGTCAAATTTTGTTTGTTGATGCCGAAAGCTAAGTGGTACTCTGAACATTCAGAAGAACAAAATTAAACAATAGTAAAAAATATATACAATTATGACTACGAAGTATCTATGGTGATGCAAAGTATAAGCCAATTATGCAAATTGCATCACATAAGCAATGCGCGTGAGTCACCTACCTCTACTTAATTGCACATCCTTCTGATCCTCAGGTGCAACAAATCGCTAACACATTGTGTTCATGATCTTGTTTGGCCCAATCATGTGGTATGTGTTCAAAGTTCTATTTGTTATTGGTGAACAAATATGCAAGTGGTTTTCCCCAGCTTCTGTTCGTTCTCCTATGGCATGCTTGGATTGTATGTGGATGTTGATCTAGGGTTGACAAAATCCAGGGCATCGACATACCACCATATACAACGATCTTTGTGAAACATCCTAGAAATGTGTCAACGCCCTTACACATGTTTCTAAAGCAAATTATCAAATAAGGTACCGAGATGAGAGTTTGTGAAGGGGTGTCCGAGACCTTTGTGGTGTGTGCCTCTCAGGTGTGTAGCAACACTAGCAGAAACAGATTCAACTAATGTGGTTGAGGCATACACAGGCCAAGAAACCATACAGAATGAGGCTACGGTGTTTTATGATATTGTGTGGCGTTAGCTGGACTTATTGTGGAGGTGGAGTTCATCGTTACCAAGGGAATTGAATGGAGCAGCACCCAAGATTGTCAAGTCTTGCTTTTCTAATCTACTTTCATGTAATAGAGTCGATGAATCACCTGTTATATAAGGCTACAGTGATGATCTTTCCTAAGAAAAAGACTGGCGTCCTTGGTGGATGAGAAACAATGAAAGCCGGTGTGCTTTTTAACATTTATTAAGAGGAGCTTACATTATCTTTAGAAACTTCATGTGTGGTAACTTGTTACAAGGTAGTAAGATTTCAGCTTTTGTAAGCCACACGGTACTATAAACCATGTGAAAATCTGAATTAATAGCTATGCCGATAATTTTGGTACGTCGAGTAAAGCCGCACCTACTAGTTACATTTGTATATGTTTCTTCTTTATAAATACTAAGATGTGAGTGATGACATGACCCTGTAGCCAGGCAAACAAATATAGTTTGGTTCCTTATTTGCTCGTCCTACTCCATATATTTAAGTAAAGAAAACTCTGTCGCAATTGCTATTCTGAAGTGATTATGCTTTAGGAATGAGCGGCATTGGGAAAAACAATTCAACTGGCGAGCCAATACTCAGTGCACAAACTGAAACAATAGTTACCTGGAACAGTTTTGGCACAACGAGTATACTCGCACATAGTAGTTCATCAGGATAGCATTGTCCTATTTACATATGCTAAAGATTCGAGTGCTGGCATCAGTGGCAGAGCCAGTTCCCGGCGACCCGAGCCAGCTGGTTGGGCTCACCACTGCGGCTGGTTTGAGCTAAGTCTCTGGCAGCAACCACGTCCTACGCGTTGAACCATAGTCAAGCCAAGATCACGCACACGCCAACCATGGTTCTCAAAGCCATGGAGCGAACTGATGAATGTGGTGCCAAGAACAAGCGCCTGCACATGCATATTTTTAGTCCTACCAAGCTGCTATGTAGCAGGAGCAGCTCAGTGTAGCTTAGACCAGTCAGCGAACCACACACGGAAACAATAGAAATGTCGTCAAATGTATCCGTGGAGAAACAAGAATGCTTGGGTTGGTAGAAACGGCGTGCTCGGGGGCAGGGGCGGCGCAACGATAGGCGCGGGCGACGGCGACGGTGTCGACGGGCGCGGGCGACGGCGACAGCGACGGTGACGAGGAGCAGGGGCGATGCGACGACGGGCGCGGGCAATGGCGACAGCGATAGTGACGGCGACGAGGAGCAGGGCGATGCGACGACGGGCGCGGGCGACAGCGTGGTCGGGGGCAGGGGAGGCACGACGATGGGCGCGGGCGACGGCGTGGTCGGGGGCAATGGTGGCGCGACGAAGGGCGCGGGCGACGGCGACGGCAATGACGGGTGCTGGCGACGGCGACGAGGAGCAGAGCGATGGGGCAGAGGGCGGCATCCGCGGCGGGAAGAATGAGAAACTGCCGAAAATTTGCAAAGTGTTGGCTTATATAGCCAGAGCATTGATCCCGGTTCGTGGCACCAACCGGGACCAATGCCCCCATTTAGTCCCGGTTGGTGCCACCAACCGGGACCAGAGGACTTTTTTCAGCAGCCCAAAGGGCGGGAAGCAGAGGCCTTTGGTCCCGGTTGGTGGCACCAACAGGGACTAAAGGGCGGCATTGGTCCCGGTTGGTGCCACTAACTGGTACCAATGCACCCCTTTAGTCCCGGTTGGTGCGACCAATCGGGACCAAAGGCCTTGTGCTGCCCGCATAAAAAGTTTAGTCCCACCTCGCTAGCTCGAGAGTGGTTTATAAGCGCTGCTGCACCCACCCTCTCAAACTCCTCTCAACTGCAGGCTTTCGGGCCTAACCTGTCATTGTGTGCATGTTGGCCTTCTGGGCCTGCTGCGGGCCTGAATCCTGGCCCATGATTGGGTTTCTAATTGTATTCAAGCCGTGGTAGCCAAGTAGATGGCACTTTTTTTGCTTTATTTATTTTATTTTGTTTCTAATTACTATTGCTATTTTTATTTATTTTAGTTTACTTTAGTTTATTTTGTTTCTACTTATTTATTAAAGTCTATTTTGTTTCTACTTATTTATTTTACTTTATTTCTACTTATTTATTTTCTTTTATTTTTTGCTTTTTTTATTTATTTTATGAAAATTCTTTTTGCTTTTAATGTTTTGAACAGAAAATACTTTGATAATTCTAGTTGCATAAATTTTATATAATTTTAGTTTCAATAATACTAGAAGTTTATAAAAGATTTTTGGTTGATTCCTTTAGCTATTAGAGTTTCATTAAAGTTTTCTAGTTCATTCTTTTTTCTATTAGAGTTTCATTAAAGTTTTCTAGTTCATTCTTTTAGTTTACTGTTTTTGCTATTAGAGTTTGATAAAAGTTTTCCAGTTCATTCTTTTTTATATTAGTTCATTCTTTGAGCTAAATGACCCTGAAATTGAAAAGCATTTCAAATGAACTCTGAAAAGGTTGAAAGTTGGCATGGCATCATCATTTCACCCACATAGCATGTGCTAAAAAGTTGAGAGGGTTACGGCAAAAACTGGATGCACTTCATGTATAAAACAGACTATTTGTTTCGAGGTATCAGGGTTTCGGACGAAAACTCGTGTGTTACAACAGACATATCATTTCTTCACATGTAACTGCAATGATATTCTAGATCAAAGGCATGATCATAATAGTCGTGGAGAGAAAGTATTCACTTTTTCTTCGCTTCTGTCCTTTGCTTATTGCGCCGTAACCATGGATAATATTCATCATTTAACAGGGTGCTTGGGTCAGCCTTGACTTTGAAGGGAGGAATTTCATGAAACTTTGCATAATCTTCGGATATGTCTGTCTTGCCATCCACTCCCGCGATCTCTCTTTTTCGTGAAAAAACTATGTGGCGCTTTGGCTCATCGTATGATGTGTTCGCTTCCTTATCTTTTCTTTTTTTCGGTTTGGTAGACATGTCCTTCACATAGAAAACCCGCGCCACATCATTGGCTAGGACGAACCGTTCGTTTGTGTACCCAAGATTGTTCAGATCCACTATTGTCATTCCATACTGTGGGTCTACTTGTACCCCGCCTCCTGACAGATTGATCCATTTGCACTTAAACAAAGGGACCTTAAAATCATGTCCATAGTCAAGTTCCCATATGTCCACTATGTAACCATAATATGTGTCATTTCCCCTCTTGGTTACTGCATCAAAGTGGACACCTCTGTTTTGGTTGGTGCTCTTTTGATCTTGGGCGATCGTGTAAAATGTATTAGCATTTATCTCGTATCCTTTGTAAATCAATACAGTCAAAAATGGTCCCCTGGACAACGAGTACAGCTCATCACAAACAGTGTTGTCACCTCTGAGACTTGTTTCCAACCAACTGCCGAAAGTCCTGATGTGTTCACATGTAATCCGGTCGTCACGCTGCTCTGGGTGTTTGGAGCGTAGGCTGTTCTTGTGTTCATCGACATACGGGGTCACCAAGGTAGAGTTCTGTAGAACTGTGTACTGTGCTTGAGACTAAGAATACCTGTCCCTGCATATTATTGAGTCCCCTCCAAGCGTGCCTTTTCCAGTCAGTCTCCCCTCATACCGCGATTTAAGGAGACCAATCTTATTAAGGCCAGGAATGAAGTCAACACAAAATCCAATGACATCCTCTGTTTGATGGCCCATGGAGACGCTTCCTTCTGGCCTAGCATGGTTATAGACATATTTCTTTAGGACTCCCATGAACCGCTCAAAAGGGAACATATTGTGTAGAAATACGGGGCCCAGAATGACAATCTCGTCGACTAGATGAACTAGGACATGCGTCATGATATTGAAGAAGGATGTGTTGGGGAATGTAGCAGAATTTCAAAATTTTCTACGCATCACCAAGATCTATCTATGGAGAGACTAGCAACGAGAGAGAGGAGAGTGCATCTACATACCCTTGTAGATCGCTAAGCGGAAGCGTTCAAGAGAACGGGGTTGAAGGAGTCGTACTCGTCGTGATGCAAATCACCGGAGATCCTAGTGCCAAACGGACGGCACCTCCGCGTTCAACACACGTGCAGCCCGGTGACGTCTCCCATGCCTTGATCCAGCAAGGAGAGAGGGAGAGGTTGGGTAAGACTTCGTCCAGCAGCAGCACAACAGCGTGGTCGTGATGGAGGAGCGTGGTACTCCAGCAGGGCTTCGCCAAGCACCGCAAGAGACGAGGAGGGAGAGGGGCAGGGCTGCGCCAAGAGGGAGAGGTTCTCATGTGTATGGCAGCCCCAAACCCTCCACTATATATAGGGGCAAGGGGGAGGGGGAGGCGCCCTAGGGTTTCCCCTAGGGGGGGCGGCGGCCAGGGCAGATGGGATCTCCACTTTGGGTGACTTGGCCCCCAAGCCAGAAGGGGGAACCCTAGATGGGGCGCCCCAAACCCCCTGGTCACGTGGGAATAGGTGAGAGGGGCGCACAACCCCTTAGTGGGCTGGTTTGCCCCCTTCCCTTGGCCCATGAAGCCCCCCCAACACTTGCCGGGGCTCCTGAAACACCTTTCGGTCATGCTGGTCATCACCCGGTACCTCTAGAACACTTCCGTACTCCAAAACCCTTCGTCCAATATATCAATCTTCACCTCCGGACCATTCCGAGACTCCTCGTGACGTCCGGGATCTCATCCGGGACTCCGAACAACATTCGGTAACCACGTATATCTATTCCCTATAACCCTAGCGTTATCGAGCCTTAAGTGTGTAGACCCTACGGGTTCGGGAACCATGCAGACATGACCGAGACGACTCTCTGGTCAATAACCAACAGCGGGATATGGATACCCATGTTGGCTCCCACATGTTCCATGATGATCTCATCGGATGAACCACGATGTCGAGGATTCAATCAATCCCGTATACAATTCCCTTTGTCTAGCGGTATTGTACTTGCCCGAGATTTGATTGTTGGTATCCCGATACCTTGTTCAATCTCGTTACCGGCAAGTCTCTTTACTCGTTCCGTAACACATCATCCCGTGATCAACCCCTTGGTCACATTATGCACATTATGATGATGTCCTACCGAGTGGGCCCAGAGATACCTCTCCGTCACACGGAGTGACAAATCCCAGTCTCAATTCGTGCCAACCCAAGAGATACTTTCGGAGATACCCGTAGTGCACCTTTATAGCCACCCAGTTACGTTGTGACGTTTGGTACACCCAAAACATTTCTACGGTATCCGGGAGTTGCACAATCTCATGGTCTAAGGAAATAATACTTGACATTAGAAAAGCTTTAGCATACGAACTACACGATCTATGTGCTAGGCTTAGGATTGGGTCTTGTCCATCACATCATTCTCCTAATGATGTGATCCCGTTATCAACGACATCCAATGTCCATCGTCAGGAAACCGTAACCATCTATTGATCAACGAGCTAGTCAACTAGAGGCTTACTAGGGACATGGTGTTGTCTATTTACCCACACATGTATCTGACTTTCCTATCAATACAATTATAGCATGGATAATAAACGATTATCATGAACAAGGAAATATAATAATAACTAATTTATTATTGCCTCTAGGGCATATTTCCAACAGTCTCCCACTTGCACTAGAGTCAATAATCTAGTTCACATCGCCATGTGATTAACAATCACAGGTCACATCGCCATGTGACCAACATCCAAAGAGTTTACTAGTGTCACTAAACTAGTTCACATCATCATGTGATTAAGACTCAATGAGTTCTGGGGTTTGATCATGTTTTGCTTGTGCGAGAGGTTTTAGTCTACGGGTCTGTAACATTCAGATCCGTATGTACTTTGCAAATCTCTAGGTCATTTTGTAAATGCTGCTTCCACGCTCCACTTGGAGATAATCCAAATGGTTGCCCCGCTATACATATCCGATTTGCTACTCAGAGTCATTCGGATAGGTGTTAAATCTTGCATCGACGTAACCCTTTACGCCGAACTCTTTATCACCTCCATAATCGAGAAACATGTCCTTATTTACTCCAAGGACAATTTTGACCGTTGTCTAATGATCCATTCCTGGATCATTCTTGTACCCCTTGACTGACTCATGGCAAGGCACACTTCCGGTGCGGTACACAACATAGCATACTATAGAGCCTATGTCTGAAGCATAGGGGACGATCTTCGTCCTTTCTCTCTCTTCTGCCATGGTCGAGCTTTAAGTCTTAACTTCATACCTTACAACTCAGGCAAGAACTCCTTCTTTGACTGATCCATCTTGAACACCTTCAAGATCATGTCAAGGTATGTGCTCATTTGAAAGTACCATTTAGCGGTTTTTTGATCTATCCTCATATATCTTGATGCTCAACGTTCAAGCAGCTTAATCCAGGTTTTCTATTGAAAAACACCTTTCAAACAACCCTATATGCTTTCCAGAAATTCTACATCATTTCCAATCAACAATATGTCAACAACATATACTCATCAGAAATTCTATAGTGCTCCCACTCACTTCTTTGGAAATACAAGTTTCTCATAAACTTTGTATAAACCCAAAATCTTTGATCATCTCATCAAAGCGTATATTCCAACTCCGAGATGCTTACTCCAGTCCTTAGAAGGATTGCTGGAGCTTTGCATACTTGTTAGCACCTTTCAGGATTGACAAAACCTTCTGGTTGTATCACATACAACCTTTCCTCAAGAATAACGTCGAGGAAACAATGTTTTGACATCCTACCTGCAAGATTTCATAAATCATGCAGTAATTGCTAATATGATTCCAACAGACTTTTAGCATCGCTACGAATGAGAAAGTCTCATCGCAGTCAACTCCTTGAACTTGTCGAAAAACATCTTAACGACAAGTCGAGCGTTCTTAATGGTGACACTTACCATCATTGTCCGTCTTCCTTTTAAAATCCATCTGTACTCAACAGCCTTACGACCATCAAGCAGTTATTCCAAAGTCTACACTTTGTTTTCTTACATGGATCCTCTCTCAGATTTTATGGCCTCGAGCCATTTGTCGGAATCCGGGCCCACCATTGCTTCTCCATAGCTCGTAGGTTCATTGTTGTCTAGCAACATGACCTCTAAGACAGGATTGCGTACTACTCTGAAATAGTACGCGTCCTTGTCGACCTACGAGGTTCGGTAGTGACTTGATCCGAAGCATCATGATCACTATATCAGCTTCCACTTCAATTGGTGTAGGTGCCACATGAACAACTCCCTGTGCCCTGCTACACACTGGTTGAAGTGATGGTTCATTAACCTCATCAAGTCTCCACCATCCTCCCACTCAATTCTTTTGAGACAAACTTTTCCTCGAGAAAGGACCCGATTCAAGAAACAACCCCTATTGCTTTCGGATCTGAATTAGGAGGTATACCCAACTATTTTGGGTGTCCTATGAAGATGCATTTTATCCGCTTTGAGTTCGAGCTTATCAACCTGAAACTTTTTCACATAAGCGTCGCAACCCCAAACTTTTAAGAAACGACAGCTTAGGTTTCTCTAAACCATAGTTCATACTATGTCATCTCAACAGCATTATGTGGTGCCCTATTTAAAGTAAATGCGGTTGTCTCTAATGCCTAACCCATGAACAATAGTGGTAATTCGTTAAGAGACATCATGGTATGCACCATATCCAATAGGGTGCAACTATGATGTTCGGACACACCATCACTCTATGGTGTTCCAGGCGGTATTAATTGTGAAACAATTTCCACAATGTCTTAATTGTGTGCCAAAGCTCGTAACTCAGATACTCATCTCTATGATCATAGACATTTTATCCTCTTGTCACGATGACCTTCAACTTCACTCTGAAATTACTTGAACCATTCAATAATTTAGACTTGTGTTTCATCAAGTAAATATACAACATCTACTCAAATCATCTGTGAAGTAAGAACATAATGATATCCACTGCGTGCCTCAGCACTCATTGGACAGCACACATCAAAATGTATTACTACCAACAAGTTGCTCTCTTGTTCCATCTTACTGAAAATGAGGCTTTTCAGTCATCTTGCCCATGTGGTATGATTTGCATGTCTCAAGTGATTTAGAATCAAGTGAGTCCAAACGATCCATCTGCATGGAGTTTCTTCATGCGTACATACCAATAGACATGGTTCGCATGTCTCAAACTTTTCAAAAAACAGGTGAGTCCAAAGACCCATCAACATGGAGCTTCTTCATGCGTTTTATACCACTATGACTTACATGGCAGTGCCACAAGTAGGTGGTACTATCATTACTATCTTATATCTTTTGGCATGAACATGTGTATCATTACGATCAAGATTCAATAAACCATTCATTTTAGGTGCAAGAACATTGAAGGTATTATTCAAATAAACAGAGTAACCATTATTCTCCTTAAATGAATAACCGTATTGCGATAGACATAATCCAATCATGTCTATGCTCAACGCAAACACCAAATAACAATTATTTAGGTTTAACATCAATCTCGATGGTAGAGGGAGCGTGCGATGCTTGATCACATCAACCTTGGAAACACTTCCAACACATATCGTCAGCTCACCTTTAGCTAGTCTCCGTTTATTCCGTAGCTTTTATTTCGAGTTACTAACACTTAGCAACCGAACCGGTATCTAATACCCTGGTGATACTAGGAGTACTAGTAAAGTACACATTAACATAATGTATATCCAATATACTTCCGTCGACCTTGCCTGCCTTCTTATCTACCAAGTACCTAGGGTGGTTCTGCTTTAGTGTCCGTTCCTCTCATTACAGAAGCACTTAGTCTCGGGTTTGGGTTCAACCTTGGGTTTTCACTAGAGCAGCAACTGTTTTGCCGTTTCATGAAGTATCCCTTCTTGCCCTTGCCCTTCTTGAAACTAGTGGTTTTACTAACCATCAACAATTGATGCTCCTACTTGACTTCTACTTTCGCGGTGTCAAACATCGCGAATACTTCAAGGATCATCATATCTATCCCTGATATGTTATAGTTCATCACGAAGCTCTAGTAACTTGGTGGCAATGACTTTGGAGAAACGTCACTATCTCATCTGGAAGATTAACTCCCACTCGATTCAAGTGATTGTTGTACTCAAACAATCTGAGCACAAGCTCAACGATTGAGCTTTTCTCCCTTAGTTTGCAGGCTAAGAAAATCGTCGGAGGTCTTATACCTCTTGACATGGGCACGAACTTGAAATCCCAATTTCATCCCTCGAAACATCTCATATGTTCCGCGACGTTTTGAAAACGTCTTCGGTGCCTCAATTCTAAACCGTTTAACATTACTGAACTATCACGTAGTTATCAAAACGTGTATGTCAAATGTTCGCAACATCCACAAACGATGTTTGAGGTTCAGCATACCGAGCGGTGTATTAAGGACATAAGCCTTCTACGCAGCAATGAGGACAATCCTCAGTTTACGGACTCAGTCCGCATAATTGCTACTATCAACTTTCAACTAAATTTTCTCTAGGAACATATTTAAAACAGTAGAACTAAAGCGCGAGCTACGACATAATTTGCAAGAATCTTTGGACTATGTTCAGGATAATTAAGTTCATCTTATGAACTCCCACTCAGATTGAGATCCCTCTAGTCATCTAAGTGATTACATGATCCGAGTCAACTAGGCCGTGTCCGATCATCATGTGAGACGGACTAGTCATCATCGGTGAACATCTTCATGTTGATCGTATCTACTATACGACTCATGCTCGACCTTTCGGTCTCTTGTGTTCTGAGGCCATGTCTGTACATGCTAGGCTCATCAAGTCAACCTAAGTGTTTCACGTGTGTAAATCTGGCTTACACCCGTTGTATGTGAACGTTAGAATCTATCACACCCGATCATCACGTGGTGCTTCGAAACAACGAAATTTCGCAACGGTGCACAGTTAGGGGGAACACTTTCTTGAAATTATTATGAGGGATCATCTTATTTACTACCGTCGTTCTAAGCAAATAAGATGCATATACATGATAAACATCACATGCAATCAAAAAGTGACATGATATGGCCAATATCAGTTTGCTCCTTCTGATCTCCATCTTCGGGGCTCCATGATCATCATCGTCACCGGCATGACACCATGATCTCCATCATCGTGATCTCCATCATCATGTCTCGATGAAGTTTTCTCGCCAACTATTACTTCTACTACTATGGCTAACGGTTTAGCAATGACGTAAAGTAATTACATGGCCTTATTCAGTGACACGCAGGTCATAGAATAAATAAAGACAACTCCTATGGCTCCTGCCGGTTGTCATACTCATCGACATGCAAGTCGTTATTCCTATTACAAGAACATGATCAATCTCATACATCACATATCATTCATCACATTCTTTTGGCCATATAACATCACATAGCATACCGTGCAAAAACAAGTTAGACGTCCTCTTATTGTTGTTTGCATGTTTTACGTGGCTGCTATGGGTTTCTAGCAAGAACGTTTCTTACCTACGCAAAAGCCACAACGTGATATGCCAATTGCTATTTACCCTTCATAAGGACCCTTTTCATCGAATCCGATCTGACTAAAGTGGGAGAGACTGGCATCTGCTAGCCACCTTATGCAACAAGTGCATGTCAGTCGGTGGAACTTGTCTCACGTAAGAGTACGTGTAAGGTCGGTCCGGGCCGCTTCATCCCACAATACCGTCGAAACAAGATTGGACTAGTAACAGTAAGCATATTGAACAAAATCAACGCCCACAACTACTTTGTGTGTTACTCGTGCATAGAATCTACGCAATAGACCTAGCTCATGATGCCACTGTTGGGGAACGTAGCAGAAATTCAAAATTTTCTATGCATCACCAAGATCTATCTATGGAGACACTAGCAAAGAGAGAGAGAGGAGAGTGCATCTACATACCCTTGTAGATCGCTAAGCGGAAGCGTTCAAGAGAACGGGGTTGAAGGAGACGTACTCGTCGTGATGCAAATCACTGGAGATCCTAGTGCCGGACGGCACCTCCGCGTTCAACACACGTGCAGCCCGGTGACGTCTCCCATGCCTTGATCCAGCAAGGAGAGAGGGATAGGTTGGGGAAGACTCCGTCCAGCAGTAGCACAACGGCGTGGTGGTGATGGAGGAGCGTGGTACTCCAGCAGGGCTTCGCCAAGCACCGCAAGAGACGAGGAGGGAGAGGGGCAGGGCTGCGCCAAGAGGGAGAAGTTCTCATGTGTATGGCAGCCCCAAACCCTCCACTATATATAGGGGCAAGGGGGAGAGGGATGCGCCCTAGGGTTTCCCCTAGAGGGGCGGCGGCCAGGGCAGATGGGATCTCCACTTTGGGTGACTTGGCCCCCAAGCCAGGAGGTAGGAACCCTAGATGGGGCGCCCCAAACCCCCTGGTCACGTGGGAATAGGTGAGGGGGGCGCACAGCCCCTTAGTGGGCTGGTTTGCCCCCTTCCCTTGGCCCATGAAGCCCCCCCCCCCAACACTTGCCGGGGCTCCCGAAACACCTTTCGGTCATGCTGGTCATCACCCGGTACCTCCGAAACACTTCCGGACTCCAAAACCCTTCGTCCAATATATCAATCTTCACCCCCAGACCATTCCGGGACTCCTCGTGATGTCCGGGATCTCATCCGGGACTCCGAACAACATTTGGTAACCACGTATATCTATTCCCTATAACCCTAGTGTCATCGAGCCTTAAGTGTGTAGACCCTAATAAGGGTTCGGGAACCATGCAGACATGACCGAGACGACTCTCTGGTCAATAACCAACAGCGGGATATGGATACCCATGTTGGCTTCCACATGTTCCACGATGATCTCATCGGATGAACCACGATGTCGAGGATTCAATCAATCCCGTATACAATTCCCTTTGTCTAGCAGTATTGTACTTGCCCGAGATTCGATCGTCGGTATCCCGATACCTTGTTCAATCTCGTTACCGGCAAGTCTCTTTACTCGTTCCGTAACACATCATCCCGTGATCAACCCCTTGGTCACATTGTGCACATTATGATGATGTCCTACCGAGTGGGCCCAGAGATACCTCTCCGTCACACGGAGTGACAAATCCCAGTCTCGATTCGTGCCAACCCAACAGTTACTTTCGGAGATACCCGTAGTGCACCTTTATAGCCACCCAGTTACGTTGTGATGTTTGGTACACCCAAAGCATTGCTACGGTATCCGGGAGTTGCACAATCTCATGGTCTAAGGAAATGATACTTGACATTAGAAAAGCTTTAGCATACGAACTACACGATCTATGTGCTAGGCTTAGGATTGGGTCTTGTCCATCACATCATTCTCCTAATGATGTGATCCCATTATCAACGACATCCAATGTCCATGGTCAGGAAACCATAACCATCTATTGATCAACAAGCTAGTCAACTAGAGGCTTACTAGGGACATGGTGTTGTCTATTTACCCACACATGTATCTGAGTTTCCTATCAATACATTTATAGCATGGATAATAAACGATTATCATGAACAAGGAAATATAATAATAACTAATTTATTATTGCCTCTAGGGCATATTTCCAACAGGATGGTGGGAACACCAGCTCGAAAGTGACAAGACATTGCGCCACATCACTCCTTAGTCTTGGTATGATTTCTGGACCGATCACCTTCTGAGAGATTGCATTAAGGAATGCACATAGCTTCACAATGGCTAATCAGACGTTTTCCGGTAGAAGCCCCCTTAATGCAACTGGAAGCAGTTGCATCATAATCACGTAACAGTCATGAGACTTTAGGTTCTGAAACTTTTTCTCTGGCATATTTATTATTCCCTTTATATTCGACGAGAAGCCAAACGGGACCTTCATACTGAGCAGGCATTCAAAGAAGATTTCCTTCTCTTCTTTGGTAAGAGCGTAGCTGGCAGGACCTTCATACTGCTTTGGAGGCATGCCATCTTTTTCATGCAAATGTTGCAGGTCCTCCTGTGCCTCCGGTGTATCTTTTGTCTTCCCATACACGCCCAAAAAGCCTAACAGGTCCACGAAAAGGTTCTTCGTCATGTGCAACACGTTAATTGAAGAGCGGACCTCTAGGTCTTTCTAGTAGGGTAGGTCCCAAAATATAGAGTTTTTCTTCCACATGGGCGCGTGACCCTTAGTGTCATTCGGAACAGATAGTCCGCCACGACCCTTTCCAAAGATTACGTGTAAATCATTGACCATAGCAAGTACGTGATCACCAGTACACATGGCGGGCTTCTTCCGGTGATCTGCCTCGCCTTTGAAATGCTTGCCTTTCTTTCGACATTGATGGTTGGTCGGAAGAAATCGATGATGGCCCAGGTACACATTCTTCCTGCATTTGTCCAGGTATATACTTTCGGTGTCATATAAACAGTGCGTGCATGCGTGGTATCCCTTGTTTGTCTATCCTAAAAGGTTACTGAGAGCGGGCCAATCGTTGATGATTACAAACAGCAACGCATGCAGGTTAAATTCCTCCTATTTGTGCTCATCCCACACACGTACACTATTTCCATTCCACAGCTGTAAAAGTTCTTCAACTAATGGCCTTAGGTACACATCAATGTCGTTGCCGGGTTGCTTAGGGCCTTGGATGACAACTGGCATCATAATGAACTTACGCTTCATGCACATCCAAGGAGGAAGGTTATACATACACAGAGTCACGGGCCAGGTGCTGTGATTGCTACTCTGCTCCCCGAAAGGATTAATGCCATCCGCGCTTAAACCAAACCATACGTTCCTTGGGTCACCTGCAAACTCGTCCTGGTACTTTCTCTCAATTTTTCTCCACTGCGACCCGTCATCGGGTGCTGTCAACTTCACGTGTTTCTTATGGTCCTCACTGTGCCATCACATCAACTTGGCATGCTCTTTGTTTCTGAACAGGCATTTCAACCGTGGTATTATAGGAGCATACCACATCACCTTGGCAGGAACCCTCTTCCTGGGGCGCTTGCCGTCAACATCACCAGGGTCATCTCGTCTGATCTTATACCGCAATGGACCGCATACCGGGCATGCATTCAAATCCTTGTACGCACCATGGTACAGGATGCAGTCATTAGGGCATGCATGTATCTTATGCACCTCCAATCCTAGAGGGCATACAACCTTCTTTGCTGCATACGTACTGTCGGGCAATTCGTTGTCCTTTGGAAGCTTCTTCTTCAATATTTTCAGTAGCTTCTCAAATCCTTTGTCAGGCACACCATTCTCTGCCTTCCACTGCAGCAATTCTAGTATGGTACCGAGCTTTGTGTTGCCATCTTCGCAATTGGGGTACAAACCTTTTTTGTGATCCTCTAACATGCAATCGAACTTGAGCTTA
The DNA here is from genome assembly GCF_002162155.2 of Triticum dicoccoides. NCBI lineage: Eukaryota > Viridiplantae > Streptophyta > Magnoliopsida > Poales > Poaceae > Triticum > Triticum dicoccoides. The sequence goes on from NC_041381.1 coordinate 613,568,544, forward strand.
TCCTTTTGAATTTCGCACTGTCTCCTTGCATCAACAATGACCCGGCGGAGATCATCATCGGGCATATCGTCTGGTTCCTCTTGATCTTCAGCAGCTTCCCCCGTTGCAGCATCACCGTATTCAGGGGGCACTTAGTTTTCATCGTCCTCTTCTTCTTCGATGTCTTCCATCATAACCCCTATTTCTCCATGCTTGGTCCAAATATTATAGAGTGGCATGAAACCCTTATAAAGTAGGTGGGTGTGAATGGGTTTTGAGTCAGAGTAAGACTTCGTATTCTCACATATAGGGCATGGACAACACATAAAACAATTCTGCTTGTTTGCCTCAGGCACTTCGAGAAAATTATGCACACCCTTAATGTACTCGGAGTTGTGTCTGTCACCGTACATCCATTGCCGGTTCTTCTACATGCATTATATATAATTAAGTGTGTCAAAAACCATTACAGAACATCATGAATAGATAATTAAGTGACCAAATTAATAGAAGTTCATCATCACATTAAAACCAAAGTACATACATAGTTCTCATCTAACAACATATAGCTCTCCAGAGCATCTAATTAATTAAACCATACATTGAAACTATGTAAAACATTTCAATGCGAAAACAAATGTGATCATAATCGCAACCAAGGTAACAATTGATCCAACAGCACAATGATACCAAGCCTCGGTATGAATGACATATTTTCTAATCTTTCTAATCTTCAAGCGCATTGCATCCATCTTGATCTTGTGATCATCTACGACATCCACAACATGCAACTCCAATATCACCTTCTCCTCCTCAATTTTTTTATTTTTTCCTTCAAGAAATTGTTTTCTTCTTCAACTAAATTTAACCTCTCGACAATAGGGTCGGTTGGAATTTCTAGTTCACATACCTCCTAGATAAATAAAATCCATGTCACGTTGGTCGGTGATAACCCACAAGTGTAGGGGATCGCAACAGCTTTCGAGGGTAGTGTATTCAACCCAAATTTATTGATTCGACACAAGGGGAGCCAAAGAATATTCTTAAGTATTAGCAGTTGAGTTGTCAATTCAACCACACCTGGATAACTTAGTATCTGCAGTAAGGTATTTAGTAGCAAAGTAATATGATAGTAATGGTAACAGTGGCAAAAGTAAAGATAGCAGTATTGTAATGATTGTAACTATAGCAACGGAAAAGTAAATAAGCGAAGCACAATATGTGAAAATCTCGTAGGCATTGGATCAGTGATGGATAATTATGTCGGATGCGATTCCTCATGTAATAGTTATAACATAGGGTGACACAGAACTAGCTCCAGTTCATCAATGTAATGTAGGCATGTATTCCGAATATAGTCATACGTGCTTATGGAAAAGAACTTGCATGACATCTTTTGGCCTACCCTTCCATTTGCAGCGGGGTCCTAGTGCAAACTAAGGGATATTAAGGCCTCCTTTCAATAGAGTACCGGAACAAAGCATTAACACATAGTGAATACATGAACTCCTCAAACTACGGTCATCACCGAGAAGTATCCCCATTATTGTCACTTCGGAGTTGTCGGATCATAACACATAATAGGTGACTATAGACTTGCAAGATAGGATCAAGAACTCACATATATTCATGAAAACATAATAGGTTCAGATCTGAAATCATGGCGCTCGGGCCCTAGTGACAAGCATTAAGCATAGCAAAGTCATAGCAACATCAATCTCAGAACATAGTGGATATTAGGGATCAAATCCTAACAAAACTAACTCGATTATATGGTTAATCTCATCTAACCCATCACCGTTTAGCAAGCCTACGATGGAATTACTCACGCACGGCGGTGAGCATCATGAAATTGGTGATACAACCTTCTTTGCTGCATACGTATTGTCGGGCAATTCGTTATCCTTTGGAAGCTTCTTCTTCAATATTTTCAGTAGCTTCTCAAATCCTTTGTCAGGCACACCATTCTCTGCCTTCCACTGCAGCAATTATAGTATGGTACCGAGCTTTGTGTTGCCATCTTCGTAATTGGGGTACAAACCTTTTTTGTGATCCTCTAACATGCGATCGAACTTGAGATTATCCTTTTGAATTTCGCAATGTCTCCTTGCATCAACAATGACCCGGCGGAGATCATCATCGGGCACATTGTCTGGTTCCTCTTGATCTTCAGCAGCTTCCCCCGTTGCAGCATCACCGTATTCAGGGGGCACATAGTTTTCATCGTCCTCTTCTTCTTTGCTGTCTTCCATCATAACCCTATTTCTCCATGCTTGGTCCAAAAATTATAGAGTGGCATGAAACCCTTATAAAGTAGGTGGGTGTGAATGGTTTTCGAGTCAGAGTAAGACTTCGTATTCTCACATATAGGGCATGGATAACACATAAAACCATTCTGCTTGTTTGCCTCAGGCACTTCGAGAAAATTATGCACACCCTTAATGTACTCGGAGGTGTGTCTGTCACCGTACATCCATTGCCGGTTCTTCTGCGTGCATTATATATAATTAAGTGTGTCAAAAACCATTACAGAACATCATGAATAGATAATTAAGTGACCAAATTAATATAAGTTCATCATCACATTAAAACCAAAGTACATACATAGTTCTCATCTAACAACATATAGCTCTCCAGAGCATCTAATTAATTAAACCATACATTGAAACTATGTAAAACATTTCAATGTGAAAACAAATGCAATTATAATCGCAACCAAGGTAACAATTGATCCAACGGCACAATGATACCAAGCCTCGGTATGAATGGCATATTTTCTAATCTTTCTAATCTTCAAGCGCATTGCATCCATCTTGATCTTGTGATCATCGACGACATCCGCAACATGCAACTCCAATATCATCTTCTCCTCCTCAATTTTTTTATTTTTTCCTTCAAGAAATTGTTTTCTTCTTCAACTAAATTTAACATCTCGACAATAGGGTCGGTTGGAATTTCTAGTTCACATACCTCCTAGATAAATAAAATCCATGTCACGTTGGTCGGTGATAACCCACAAGTGTAGGGGATCGCAACAGCTTTCGAGGGTAGTATATTCAACCCAAATTTATTGATTCGACACAAGGGGAGCCAAAGAATATTCTTAAGTATTAGCAGTTGAGTTGTCAATTCAACCACACCTGGATAACTTAGTATCTGCAGTAAGGTATTTAGTAGCAAAGTAATATGATAGTAATGGTAACAGTGGCAAAAGTAAAGATAGCAGTATTGTAATGATTGTAACTATAGCAACAGAAAAGTAAATAAGCGAAGCACAATATGTGAAAAGCTCGTAGGCATTGGATCAATGATGGATAATTATGTCGGATGCGATTCCTCATGTAATAGTTATAACTTAGGGTGACACAGAACTAGCTCCAGTTCATCAATGTAATGTAGGCATGTATTCCGAATATAGTCATACGTGCTTATGGAAAAGAACTTGCATGACATCTTTTGTCCTACCCTCCCATTTGCAGCGGGGTCCTAGTGGAAACTAAGGGATATTAAGGCCTCCTTTTAATAGAGTACCGGACCAAAGCATTAACACATAGTGAATACATGAACTCCTCAAACTACGGTCATCACCGAGAAGTATCCTGATTATTGTCACTTCAGAGTTGTCAGATCATAACACATAATAGGTGACTATAGACTTGCAAGATAGGATCAAGAACTCACATATATTCATGAAAACATAATAGGTTCAGATCTGAAATCATGGCACTCGGGCCCTAGTGACAAGCATTAAGCATAGCAAAGTCATAGCAACATCAATCTCAGAACATAGTGGATACTAAGGATCAAATCCTAACAAAACTAACTCGATTATATGGTAAATCTCATCTAACCCATCACCGTCCAGCAAGCCTACGATGGAATTACTCACGCACGACGGTGAGCATCATGAAATTGGTGATGGAGGATGGTTGATGATGACGACGGCGACGAATCCCCCTCTCCGGAGCCCCGAACGGACTCCAGATCAGCCCTCCTAAGAGAGATTAGGGCTTGGCGGTGGCTCCGTATCGTAAAACGCAATGAAACTTCCTCTCTGATTTTTTCTCTCCATAGAATGGAATATATGGAGTTGGAGTTGAGGTCAGTGGAGCATCAGGGGGCCCACGAGACAGGGGGCGCGCCTCCCACCCTCGTGGACAGGGTGTGGGCCTCCTGGCCTTCATCTTTTGCCAGTATTTTTTATATTTTCCAGAAGTTATCTCCATGGATTTTCAGGTCATTCCGAGAAATTTTGTTTTCTGCACAATAAACAACACCATGGCCGTTCTGCTGAAAACAGCGTCAGTCCAGGTTAGTTTCATTCAAATCATGCAAGTTAGAGTCTAAAACAAGGGCAAAAAGTGTTTGGAAAAGTAGATACGTTGGAGACGTATAGTCGGCATAGTTGTCATAAACAATAAATGAACCAAATAGTTATAAAGATAATATATACCACATCTGAATCATAGACATGACGAGGGCATACCAAAACCATCGCACTAAATAATAAGAAGCAATAATAAAAGTAAGAAAATTATACAAGTATCTATCTAAACATACAAGTAAGATTTATTTTTCTTTCAGAAAGAAGATAAGAACAAGAGGCTCACCACAGTGGTGTCGGCGAAGAGATCGGCGTGGGCGATCAACAGCGGTGAACACGGGGACGGGACGTGACGGACCGCTAAATCTAGACAAAATATTGAGGAAAATGGAGCTTGGATATCAAGCTTGGAGAGGAGAAAGATTAAGTAGTGTGGCTCGGGCATTCCATCAAACACCTCATGTGCATAGGAGGTGAGCTAGAGCACCATAAAGCTCTCCAACAGCCGGCCAGAAAAACAGAGCAGTGGAGTGCTCTGCTCGCGGGCGAGGGGGTACATATAGGCAACTCATTGGTCCTGGTTCGTGGCTGGAACCGGGACTAAAGACCACCCTTTGGTCCCGGTTCAGGCCACCAACCGGGACCAAATGGTGGTGGGATAGGATCGAGGCCCATTGGTCTCGGTTTGTCCCACCAACCGGGACCAAAGGGGGCAGACAAATCAGGACCAATGCCCCCACGAGGCCTGGCAGGCCCCCTGGCCTCACGAATCGGGACCAATGCCCTCATGGGTCCCGGTTCGTGACTGAACCGGGACTAATGGGCTTACCTGGCCCGAACGAAAGCCATGTTTTCTACTAGTGATACTAGAGATTTGAGTGCCGACATCAGTGACGGAGTCAGCACTCAGTGACCCGGGGCAGCCACCTGGGATCGCCGCTGCTGCTAGCTTGAGTGAAGTCTTTGGCGGCAAGCACGTCCTACGCGTTGAACAATAGTGAAGCCAAGATCATGCACATGACAACCATGGTTCTGAAAGCCATGGAACGAACTGATGAATGCAGTGCCAAATCAAGTGCCTGCACATGAATATTTTACATCCTACCGTGATGGTGTGTAGCAGCCTAGCAGGCGCAGGTCAATATGTAGTGTAGACCGGTCAAACATTGAGAAATGTCGTCAAATTTGTTCACTGAGAAATGAGAATGCTTGGGTTTGTCGCCTCCAGTGTCAGACTATGCAAAGTTCATCATATCAGCTAATCGTTCCAGCAGATTGTGCAAAGTTTGTCATATCAACTGATTGTTCCAGCAAGTCTTTCAAAGTCAGGGTTCCAGTTCCACCGTTGTTGGTCTACTGTCTACTATCGCATGACCAATAGGAGGTTTGGTTAGTCCAAGAATTGAGGGTAACACATCTCAGTTAGACATTGTTTTCTTTTACAGCAAGGCACCTCAGTCAGACATCGTAGATGCTGAAAGCTAATTTGGAATCCCAAACAGCCAGAGGAAAAAGATTAAACAACATTCCAAGTCAATTGTACAAAATCCATCGGATCAACAATGCGTGTGAGTCGGCTACTTTTACTTAATTATAGATCCTTCAATCCTCAGGCATGACAGATTGCTAGTGCATCGCGCTCAGGATCTCCTTTGTCAAACTGGTGTGATATGTGTTGAATACTCCCTCCGTCCGGAAATACTTGTCGGACAAATGGATGTATCTAGATGTATTTTAGTTGTAGATACATTTATTTTTATCCATTTCTCCGACAAGTATTTTGGGACGGAGGGAGTACTTGATAAGAAAAGTTTGTTTGCCTCAGATTCTGCTAGCTCCATCGTGGTCTGTGTGGATTGCATGCGAATGCGGATGTGAATCCAGAGTTGACAAAATCTGGGGCACTGACATAGCAACAGATACAACGATCTCTGTGAAACAGCATGGAAATATGTCAAGCATCTTTCATGTGTTTTCAAGCAGATTATTGAATAAGATACCTATAGGAGAATTTAGGAATTACCAATGCCTTCACGCACAGAAAGGTTAGGCCTTATGACATCCTTTGAGTTCACCATGAAAGATACATAGTAAATGTCCTCTTGACCAGAATAGCTCTGTTATAATAACATAATGACGGGATATTATACATTGAGATGAGGCAAAGCTACATCTTAATGAGAACGAACAATAGAAAGGTTCATTTGAAGTATTTTTAAGTATTCCTTTCCATCCTGTACAAGGCGAACTAGTCAAATTTGTTGATGCAGAAAGCTAAGTGGTACTCCGAACATTCAGAAGAACAAAATTAAACAATAGTAAAAAAAATACAATTACAACTACAAAGTATCTATGGTGGTGCAAAGTATAAGCCAATTATACAAATTGCATCTGATAAGCAATGCGTGTGAGTCACCTACTTGTACTTAATTGCACATCCTTTTGATCCTCGGGCGCGACAAATCGCTAATACATTGTGTTCATGATCTTGTTTGGCCCAATCGTGTGGTATGTGTTCAAAGTTCTATTTGTTATTGATGAACAAATATGCAACTAGCTTTCCCTGGTTTCTGTTCGTTCTCCTATGACATGCTTGGATTGTATGTGGATGTTGGTGTAGGGTTGACAAAATCCAAGGCATCGACATAGCACCATATACAACAATCTTTGCGAAACATCGTAGAAATATGTCAACGCCTTTTTCACATGATTCTAAAGCAAATTATCAAATAAGGTACCGAGATGAGAGTTTATGAAGGAGTGTCCGAGACCTTTGTGGTGTGTGCCTCTCAGGTGTGTAGCAATGTTAGCACAAAAAGATTCAACTAATGTGGCTGAGGCATACACAGGCCAAGAAACCATACAGAATGAGGCTACGGTGATTTATGATATTGCGTGGCATTAGCTGGACTTATCGGGGAGGTGGAGCTCATCGTTACCAAGGGAACTGAATGGAGCGGCACCCATGATTGTCAAGTCTTGCTTTTATAATCAACTTTCGTGTAATAGAGTTGATGAACCACCTAGTATTTGATATCAATAAAGCTAGCAGTGATGATATTCCCTAAGAAAAAGACTCTGGACGTCCTTGGTGGATGAGAGACAATGAAAGCCGGTGTGCTTTTTAACATTTATTAAGAGGAGCTTACCTTATCTCTAGAAACTTCATGTGTGGTAACTTGTTACAAGGTAGTAAGATTTCAACTTTTGTAAGCCACATAGTACTATACACCACTCTATGTGAAAATCTGAATTAGTAGCTATGCGGATACTTTTGGTATGACGAGTAAAGCCGCACCTACTAGTTACATTTGTATATGTTTGCTCTTTATAAATACAATAAGATGTGAGTGGTGACATGACCCTGTAGCTAGGCAAACAAATATAGATTGGTTCCTTGTTTGCTCGTACAACTTCATATATTTGAGTAAACAAAACTTTGCCGCAATTGCTATTCTGAAGCTTTAGGAATGAGCGGCATTGGGAAAAATAATTCAACTGGTGAAGCAATACTCAATGCACAAACTGAAACAATAGCTACCCGGAACAGTTTTGGTACAACTGGTTTACTCAGACACACTAGTTCATCAGGATAGCCTTGTCCTATTTATGTATGCTAAAGATTTAAGTGCTGGCATCAGTGGCGGAGCCAGTTCCTGGCGACCCGAGCCAGTTGGTTGGGCTCACCGCTGCCGCTGGTTTGAGCCAAGTCTCTGGCAGCAACCAGCATATTTTTAGTCCTACCAAGCTGGTGTGTAGCAGGAGCAGCTCAGTGTAGCTTAGACCAGTAAACGAAACCACGCACAGAAACAATAGAAATGTCGTCAAATGTATCCATGGAGAAATGAGAATGCTTGGGTCGGTCGCCACCGGCGTATTGTGCAGAGTTGATCACATCAGCTAATTGTTCCAGCAGATTGTGTAAAGTTTATCATATCACTATTGTTCCAGCAGGTGTTTCAAAGTCAAGGTTCCAGTCCCACCATTGTTGGTCTAGTGTCTACTATCACCTGATCTAGGAGGTTAATTAGTCCAAGAAGTCAAGGTAAGACAACTCAGGCAGGCATCGTTTTCTTTTATAGTAAGGCACCTCGATCAGACATTGTTGATACCGAAAGCTAATTTGGACTCCGAAACAACCGGAAGAAAACAATTGAACAACCGTAAGAAAATATAAGTATGGTAGGAAGCATCTGGGGCGGCATTACAAAGACAAAGTGCAAGCCAATTGTACAAAATCCATCAAATCGACAATGCGTGTGAGTAACCTACTTCTACTTAATTACAAGATCCTTTGATCCTCAGGCGTGACAGATTGCTAGTGCATCGCGCTCAGGATCTTGTTCGCCGCACTGGTGTGATTTGTGCTGAGAGTTTTACACTTGATATCGACGAACAGGTATGCAGTTTGCCTCAGCTTCTGCTCGCTCCACCTCGATCTGTGTGGATTGCTTGCAGATCTGAATGTGGATCCAGGGTCGACAAAATCTGGGGCATTGACATACCACCAGACACAACGATCTCTGCCAAACGGCGCAGAAATATGTCAGCGCCTTTTCACATGTTTTGGAGCAGATTAACAGATAAGATAACGAGAGGATAGAGTTTAGGAGTTACCAATGCCTTCATGCATAGAAAGATTAGGCCTTATCACATCCTTCGAGTTCACCATGAAGATATCACCAATGTAGAGATGGTTGGTCGGCACATAGACACAGTAAAGGTCCTCTTGACCAGAATAGCTCTGTTATGACGTAACGAAGGGATATTACACATTCAGATGAGTCAAAGCTACAGCATAAATCAGAGCAAAAAACAGAATGGTTTGCAAAAGAAGCATTTATCATCATTTTGAATATTCCAAAAATATTCGTTTCCATCCTTTACAAGGTGAGTTGGTCAAATTTTGTGGTAAAACTGAATTTCAACATTCAACCATGCAAGGGTTCATGCCAGCGACTAAGATTACAAGGCAACATAGCTGCCTACTGAGCATAGAGAAAAATCTTGAAAAATATATGTAAACCTGGTATAACTGTGAAAATCATTGGGAACTCGGTATAACAGTGAAGAGTATAGTAAACCTGGAGCGAGACTGATGAGGTAATGAATCCAAATGCATATTCCCCAATACGAGGATGTCGTATGATGACTGCCTCCTTGAATGCCTGTTTGTTTTGATCTGTAAAAAGAAACAAAAGTTAGTGCATAAGCTACTCTGCAGATTGAACATCATGATAACTGTGAATTTACCTAGCGATATAGCAACACTAATTTGCTTGGATGCATTGTAGATGTGGCGCACAAGTGGCATGCGCTTGATGATCCATTCACCAATGCCAAGAACAGATGCTCCAACCCAAGATGACATGAAGACCCCAACGGAAAATATGAAAGTAACAGAAGTGATGAAGCCAAGACCTGGAGATTCAAATGAGTACAGTGGGAAAATAAGCTGGATAGGCAGTAAGCATCCTTCTTAGCAATGAATAAGTTACAAAATAATAACTGATTTCAACTACTCAGTTTCATGTCATGTTTCACACATTTTTTGTACAGAAATTTAAGAATCTAATGACACGATAAACTAGAACTTAAAAAATTTATCAAATTATGCACCTAATTTCTAGGTTCAACATACGAATTATGCAGACTGTATAATACACAGCAACAGACAATAACATATAATATAATAATAACACTATAGGATCAAACCCCAAAGTGGAAACAGGATGAAGGCAGTCATTTATTGAAGAAACTACAACATGACATCAAACCATCGAAGAAATTTGATATTTCAATACCAAAAGAAGCGGAGTAGTTTGCATACCAAAAATGTTGATACCCAATTGTGCATAGATTGGAGAGACGAATCCATCAACAAAATGAATGAACCACCAGGTGAAGTAGAATGTTATCGCTATGGGGAAGAGAATCACACTGGCATTTTCTCAGAAAAGAACATCAAAACAGCATCAGTGCTTACGTGAAAATAAAATTTATATAACAGACGCAGGACAGCTGGTAATGGCTGGTGTGCATATTTACTGGTTATCGCAGAATAAGGATGCAACTTCGAGTAAGATTTATTATGTCCAGTCAGTATTTGTAATAAATTTGGAGCACATTTTGAAATTACAAATACATTAAAAAATGAGAACAAAAATCAAAATTCTGATTTTTTTAAATGTTCACATAAGCAAATTCCAAGGGAAACATAAAATCAGAGAAGAAACAAAATGTGAAAAATAGAGACAAAACTATAGCTGAAAAAAATATGACAAATCGGTTTAGGTACCTTTTATATACTCTAGTTCCCAAAATGAGCCAGGAACCTTCCAGAAGATTCACAATATTGTGGCTCGAACGCTCAAATGGGCCGACCCATTCAACGATTGTGTGTGTGATTGCCCAGTTTTTTGCCACAACATGTGGCAAATAGGAAATTCCGTATGTTTGGGGAGTAATGTCAAATAGACGGCAGCATGCACAGAAGGTCGCCTGACTGAGCCACCCCATTGTCGCGCGCGGAAATAAGAAAAAAGTCACTGAAAAAAGAATGGCAGTGCATGGGGTCAAACAATGTAACTCCCACTGTTGACCACTTGTTGCTAGCCACACGAGCTAAAAGGCTTCCATTCAAACTAGGTAACACGGACTATAAGAACCATCCATTAGCGATTAGTTTACTGTAGAGAACCAGTCTTTTTCACAATATTTAATTTTATTTTTTCTATTTGCTATTTATCTCTTTTTCATTTTGTGTTTTAATTTTATTTTTTATTTTTCAAAAACTGCTCATGCTTTCAAAAATTTATTCATGAAATACAAATATTAGCATTTTAAAAATTGTATAATTTTTTTAAATGTTCATGCCTTCCAAAATTTCTCAGAATGCCAAAACACAAATGTTTTCAAAAAAGAGCGAACAAAAATTTGAAAGCACGTTAAAAGCCCAAAAAGCCCCGTTTGGAAGCACCTTCTTTTTGATAAATTTTGCATTTTCTGGAGTTTCTTGCTTAAAAAAGGCCAATAAATGGCCAGACATGTCAAAAATCATTCAAACATGGATGGATGCCTACCAAGGCATGCCAACCTGCTCGTAAAAGTTAGGGTCACTTATTCATATATCAAAACATACCACCAGTTGGGGTGCATCCATGGACATGTAGTTTTTCCTAATTTGAATGTTAATTGCAATTTCTATCATTATCAGTCGACATGAACAAATTGTGTGTGAAACTTTTACAAGGTTGAACACTTTTTCAAAAATTGTTGACAAATCTGAATAGTTGATGAAAAATTTGTACACAATCAGAAAACTACGTACATTTTAAAATCTATGAAAATTACTAAAAAGATAATATTTCTTAAATTTGTGAACAAAAACTATACTGAAATTCTAGAACATTTTTTAAAATTGCAAAGAATTTTTGAAAACAAGAACAAAATTTTCAACTTTTTGAACATATTTCAAAAAGAGTAATAAATTTTTAAAAGGAGAAAAATAAATTACCAAGAGAAAGAAAAATGAAAAAATAGAAAAATATGCTTAAGCCCCGGTAACTAGGCGACATCATCGCTCCTGTCGGGCGCCTGCTGGGAGAAAACCTTATTTGACATTTATTGGGTCAAACAGTCATTGTTTCTCACAAACCCTACTGATACGAGTGAACATGGGCCAAACCGTTTTAATTTTTTGTTGCATGTGGACATGCTTGGTTTGGGAACCTTCTAGATGGTTCCAGGTCGGTTTTTACCGGTTTGGATACCTTCTAGAAGGTTCATGAATCCGTTTTCTTGTCTTTTTCTTATTTTTTTCGTTTTAAAAAACGTAAAGTTCAAACAAAGTTCAATGTACTTATTTGTTCATATTTTCCAAAAATGTTTGAATATTTCAAATAATGGTCTTGTTTTCAACAAAGTTAAGAGTTTCAAAATTGTTTGTGTTTTGAAAAATTGTTTGGAATTTCATTTTTTCTCAATTTTCATAATTGTTTAGAGTTTCAAAATTTGTTCCACTTTTCGAAGAAAATTGTTTGCATTTGTTTCAAGTTAAAAAAAAGTCGCATTCAAAATTCTCAACAATATTCAAATTTGTTATGTTCAATTTTGTTTCGCATTAAAATAATTCACATTTAAAATTCCTTAAAACCTTTAAATCTGTGGCTGTTCATACTACCTCCGTTTGGGATTTGAAGGCCAGCTAGCCGAAGTGGCAGTACCAAGAAATTCACAATGGTTAATTTATAGCATTGTGTAGAACTGTAATTTTGGGAGGCAGTTAATGCCAATGGCTCAAGAAACGATTGCCTTGTATGCATTGGCTCATCTTTTTTTTGAGTGGATGCATTGGCGGCAAGCACGTCCTACACGTTGAACAATAGTGAAGCCAAGATTATGCACATGACAAGCATGGTTCTGAAAGCCATGGAACGAACTGATGAATGCAGTGCCAAAACAAGTGCCTGCACATGCACATTTTACATCCTACTGTGATGGTGTGTAGCAGCCTAGTAGGAGCAGGTAAGTATGTAGTGTAGACCGGTCTGACCTAGCTAGCGAACCGTCGCACGCGAAAATGATAGAAATGTTGTCAAATTTGTCCATTGAAAAATGAGAATGCTTGGGTTGGTCGCCTCCAGCTTCAGATCGTGGAAAGTGTATCACTTCAGCTAATTGTTCCAGCAGATTGTGCAAAGTTTGTCAAATCAGCTAATTGTTCAAGCAAGTCTTTCAAAGTCAGGGTTCCAATTCCACCATTGTCTGTCTACTATCGCCAGACCAATAGGAGGTTTGGTTATTCCAAGAATTGAAGGTAACACACCTCAGGCATGCATTGTTTTCTTTTACAGCAAGGCACCTTAGTCAGACATTGTCGATGCCGAAAATTAATTTAGGCTCCCAAACAGCAGGAAGAAAATGACTTAACAACATTAAGAAGCATCAGGGCGGTGGTACAAAGACAAAGTCCAAGCCAATTGTACAAAATCCATCGGATCAGCAACGCGTGTGAGTCAATGTTAGACTAAGTATATATTAGATATACATGTTGTAACACAACTTGTATTTGTACGGTTCCCTCTTATAAATATATGACAGCCGTATCCACCAAGGGTATCGAGCATTGTTTCAAACCCTAATACGTCTAACATGGTATCAGACGACGCGTTCGATCCGCGGCACGCTTCCGCCTCCTCTGATGCCGT
>NC_041381.1:613582411-613622371 GCF_002162155.2 Triticum dicoccoides
CAGCCTCTCTCCACTTTGGCGATGGAGTCGCCGTTCCTGGCGTTGCCTCCACTTGTCTGGGCCCGATCTACTGCGTCGGGATCATATCCTCCCGTGCCACATCTATCGCCCGCCATGTTGCCGCCGCCTCGGTCGCCTGCTGCGCCTCCGATCGCGGCCACCCCGATCCAGTCGCGGGGCACGCCTCCACCACCGGCCTCCTACGGCGCCAATGGGCAGGCAACCTATGGTGGTCTTCCAGCCCCGGCCCCGTACCACGACGCGGCCAGGCCGGCCCTGTACCACGATGCACCCCTGGCCTCGGGGCCCTATGGCGCTCCCATCCAGGCGCCGTATGGCGGCCCGTACCCGGCGCCCTACCTCGCGCCGTCGGTTGCGTCGTATGCGCCGTATTCTGCTAAAGCCCCGACGTCCTACGCTGCTGCCCAGCCGTACACCGCTCCTCCTGCGCTCCCGTATGGTGCGCACTCCTCGACGGCTTATGGCCATCATCAACAACCATCAGTTGAGACACTAGTCCCGTATAGTGCTGTTCTGCTGCCGGGTCCGCCGCCTGATCTGCCGCTCTCCGCGCCGATGGCCGAACCAGGGCCGTTTCACTTCGCCCATCTGGTGACGGTGAAGCTTTCTGCTGATAACTATCTCCTGTGGCGCGCTCAAGTGTTGACGCTGATGCGGAGACACTACCTTGAAAGATATGTAGATGGCTCCCTGCCGTGCCCTCCGGCTATGGTTCCGGTGCCCTCGTCCCATGGTGGCTCTGTCATGGTCCCCAACCCTGCTCATCGTCGGTGGACTGCTCAAGATCAAGCCATCATGGGTGCTATTTAGTCGTCGCTCACTCCATCCGTGGCTGGCATGGTTGTCTTTGCCGCCATGTCAAGGGATGCATGGACCACGCTCGACTCCAGCTTCTCCTCACAGTCGCTCGCACGGTCGTCTGCTATACGCAATCAGCTGAGTGAGGTCAAGAAGAATGATCTCTCTGTCACTTCTTTCTTCAACAAAGTCAAAAGCTTGGCCGATACACTGTCCTCCATTGGGAAGCCGCTCCGTGATGAGGAGTTTACTTCATTCATTCTAAATGGACTGGACGAGGATTATGACTCTCTGGTTGAAAATGTCAACGAGCGTGACACGCCGATGCCACCCCGTGACCTCTACGCCCGCCTCCTTAACACGGAACAGCGGCTCGCTGCTCGTCGCTCTGTCGGAGTCTACACGGAGGGAGCTTGTGCGAATGCTGCTCTTCGCGAAGGTGCCCGTGGTGCCAAGCAGAAGCCACCGCCGCCCTCGAGCAACCAGCCTTGTCCACCCTCTCCCGCTCCTCCAACGGCTGGTCGCAAGCGACTTCACTGCGAGGCGTGTGGTGGTGGTGTCGAGTGTCAGCTTTGCGGTATTGAGGGGCACTTGGCATCTTAGTGTCATCGTCGGTTTAAACGTGATTTCCTTGGCATCGGGAACAATGGGAAGGGCAACGAGACACAAGCTGCTCTTGCCACACAGGAGCCCGGGTTCACTCCTTCATACTCTGTGGATCCTGCCTGGTACATGGACACAGGCGCCACGGACCACTTGACGAGCCAGCTTGACAAGTTGGCCACTCGACAGCCCTACACCGGTCATGATCAGGTTCACACTGCCAATGGATTAGGTATGCCCATCTCACATATTGATCAGGTATGCCCATCTCACATATTGGTCAGGCATCTCTTCTTTCTCGTACCACTAAAACCTTGCGAATCCTTGATGTCCTTCGTGTTCCTTCAGTCACACGTAGTTTACTCTCGGTTCCTAAATTAACTCTTGACAACAATGTGTTTGTTGAGTGTCACCCTTTCCATTTTTTTGTTAAGGATCGGGACACGAGGGACGTTCTTCTTAGTGGTCGATCTCGTGACGGCTTATATGCGCTTGATGTGCCACGAGTACCTGATGTGCCACAAGTATCTCAGGTGTTCAGTGGTGTGCGGGTGTCGTCGTCGCAGTGGCATTCTCGCCTTGGCCACCCTGCCACTCCCATTGTGCGCCATGTGCTTCATCGTCATCATCTTCCTGTTGAGTCCAGTAATAAGGAGTTTCTAGTTGTGATGCCTGTCAACAAGGCAAGAGTCATCAGTTGCCCTTTTCTGTATCAAGTCGTGTTGTCAAGGCTCCTCTTGAACTTGTGTTTTCTGATGTCTGGGGCTATGCCCAAACCTCTGTTAGTGGGCACAACTATTATGTCAGTTTCATAGATGCTTTCACTCGCTTTACTTGGCTTTATCTTATTAAGCATAAATCTGATGTGTTTCATGTTTTCATGCAATTCCAAGCACATGTTGAACGGTTACTCAAGCACAAAATTATTCATGTTTAGTCTGATTGGGGAGGTGAATACCGTAATCTTAACACCTTCTTTCAGAAGCTTGGTATCTCACATCATGTGTCTTGTCCTCATACACATCAGCAGAACGGTGCAGCTGAGCGTAAGCACCGTCATATAGTTGAAACTAGGCTAACACTTATTTCAGGACATAGTTAAGATTGAGGGAGGGTGTTAGACTAAGTATATATTAGAAATACGTGTTGTAACACAACTTGTATTTGTACGGTTCCCTCTTATAAATATATGACAGCCGTACCCACCAAGGGTATCGAGCATTGTTCCAAACCATAATACGTCTAACAGTCAACTACTTCTACTTAATTATAGATCCTTTAATCCTCAGGCGTGATAGACTGCTAGTGCATCTCGTTCAGGATCTCGTTTGCCGCACTGGTGTAATCTGTGTTGAATACTCCCTGCATATCAAAATATAAGACGTTTTGACACTGTCACAGTGTAAAAAAGGTCTTATATATTTTCATACGGAGGGAGTACTAGGTGAACTCCGAACTTAATGAGAACGAACAATAGAATGGTTCTTTTGAAGTATTTTGTAAGTATTCCTTCCCATCCTATACTAGGTGAACTAGTCAAACTTGTTTCTCTAGGGGAAAACTAGTCAAATTTTGTTTGTTGATGCCGAAAGCTAAGTGGTACTCTAAACATTCAGAAGAACAAAATTAAACAATAGTAGAAAAAATATACAATTATGACTACGAAGTATCTATGGTGATGCAAAGTATAAGACAATTATGCAAATTGCATCAGATAAGCAATGCGCGTGAGTCGCCTACCTCTACTTAATTGCACATCCTTCTGATCCTCAGGTGCAACAAATCGCTAACACATTGTGTTCATGATCTTGTTTGGCCCAATCATGTGGTATGTGTTCAAAGTTCTATTTGTTATTGGTGAACAAATATGCAAGTGGTTTTCCCCGGCTTCTATTCGTTCTCCTATGGCATGCTTGGATTGTATGTGGATGTTGATCTAGGGTTGACAAAATCCAGGGCATCGACATACTACCATATACAACGATCTTTGTGAAACATCCTAGAAATGTGTCAACGCCCTTACACATGTTTCTAAAGCAAATAATCAAATAAGGTACCGAGATGAGAGTTTGTGAAGGGGTGTCCGAGACCTTTGTGGTGTGTTCCTCTCAGGTGTGTAGCAACACTAGCAGAAACAGATTCAACTAATGTGGTTGAGGCATACACAGGCCAAGAACCATACAGAATGAGGCTACGGTGTTTTATGATATTGTGTGGCGTTAGCTGGACTTATTGTGGAGGTGGAGTTCATCGTTACCAAGGGAATTGAATGGAGCGGCACCCAAGATTGTCAAGTCTTGCTTTCCTAATCTACTTTCATGTAATAGAGTCGATGAATCACCTGGTATATAAGGCTACAGTGATGATCTTTCCTAAGAAAAAGACTGGGCATCCTTGGTGGATGAGAGACAATGAAAGCCGGTGTGCTTTTTAACATTTATTAAGAGGAGCTTACATTATCTTTAGAAACTTCATGTGTGGTAACTTGTTACAAGGTAGTAAGATTTCAGCTTTTGTAAGCCACACGGTACTATAAACCATGTGAAAATCTGAATTAATAGCTATGCCGATACTTTTGGTACGGCGAGTAAAGCCGCACCTACTAGTTACATTTGTATATGTTTCTTCTTTACAAATACTAAGATGTGAGTGGTGACATGACCCTATAGCCAGGCAAACAAATATAGTTTGGTTCCTTATTTGCTCGTCCTACTAAAGAAAACTCTGCCGCAATTGCTATTCTGAAGTGATTATGCTTTAGGAATGAGCGGCATTGGGAAAAACAATTCAACTGGCGAGCCAATACTCAGTGCACAAACTGAAACAATAGTTACCTGGAACAGTTTTGGCACAACGAGTATACTCGCACATAGTAGTTCATCAGGATAGCATTGTCCTATTTACATATGCTAAAGATTCGAGTGCTGGCATCAGTGGCGGAGCCAGTTCCCGGCGACCCGAGCCAACTGGTTGGGCTCACCGCTGTCGCTGGTTTGAGCTAAGTCTCTGGCAGCAACCACGTCCTATGCGTTGAACCATAGTCAAGCCAAGATCACGCACACGCCAACCATGGTTCTCAAAGCCATGCAGCGAACTGATGAATGTGGTGCCAAGAACAAGCGCCTGCACATGCATATTTTTAGTCCTACCAAGCTGCTGTGTAGCAGGAGCAGCTCAGTGTAGCTTAGACCAGTCAGCGAACCACACACGTAAACAATAGAAATGTCGTCAAATGTATCCGTGGAGAAACGAGAATGCTTGGGTTGGCAGAAACGGCATGCTCGGGGGCAGGGGCGGCGCAACGACGGGCGCGGGCGACGGCGACGGTGTTGACGGGTGCGGGCGACGGCGACATCGACGGTGACGAGGAGCAGGGGCGATGCGACGACGGGTGCGGGCGACGGCGACATCGACGGTGACGAGGAGCAGGGGCGATGCGACGACGGGCGCGGGCGACGGCGATGGCGACAGCGACGACGAGGAGGAGGAGGGGCGATGCGACGACGGGCGCGGGCGACAGCGTGGTCGGGGGCAAGGGCGGCACGACGATGGGCGCGGGCGACGGCGTGGTCGGGGGCAGTGGCGGCGCGACGAAGGGCGCGGGCGACGGCAATGACGGGTGCTGGCGACGGCGACGAGGAGCAGGGCGTCGGGGCAGAGGGCGGCATCGGCGGCGGGAAGAATGAGAAACTGCCGAAAATTTGCAAAGTGTTGGCTTATATAGCCAGAGCATTGATCCCGGTTCGTGGCACCAACCGGGACCAATGCCCCCATTTAGTCCCGGTTGGTGCCACCAACCGGGACCAAAGGTCTTTTTTCAGTAGCCCAAAGGGCGGGAAGCAGAGGCCTTTGGTCCCGGTTGGTGGCACCAACAGGTTCTAAAGGGCGGCATTGGTCCCGGTTGGTGCCACTAACCGGTACCAATGCACCCCTTTAGTCTCGGTTGGTGCCACCAATCGGGACCAAAGGCCTTGTGCTGCCCGCATCAAAAGTTTAGTCCCACCTCGCTAGTTGAGAGAGCTCGAGAGTGGTTTATAAGCGCTGCTGCGCCCACCCTCTCGAACTCCTCTCAACTGCAGGCTTTCGGGCCTAACCTGTCATTGTGTGCATGTTGGCCTTCTGGGCCTGCTGCGGGCCTAAATCTTGGCCCATGATTGGGTTTCTAATCATGTTCAAGCCGTGGTGGCCCAATAGGTGGCACTTTTTTTGCTTTATTTATTTTATTTTGTTTCTACTTACTCTTGCTATTTTTATTTATTTTAGTTTATTAAAGTTTATTTTGTTTCTACTTATTTATTAAAGTTTATTTTGTTTCTACTTGTTTATTTTACTTTATTTCTACTTATTTATTTTCTTTTCTTTTTTGCTTTTTTATTTATTTTATGAAAATTCTTTTTGCTTTTAATGTTTTGAACAGAAAATACTTTGATAATTTTAGTTGCATAAATTTTATATAATTTTAGTTGCATAAATTTTATATAATTTTAGTTTCAATAATACTAGAAGTTTATAAAAGATTTTTGGTTGATTCCTTTAGCTATTAGAGTTTCATTAAAGTTTTCTAGTTCATTCTTTTTTTCTATTAGAATTTCATTAAAGTTTTCTAGTTCATTCTCTTAGTTTACTATTTTTGCTATTAGAGTTTCATAAAAGTTTTCCAGTTCATTCTTTTTTATATTAGTTCATTCTTTGAGCTAAGTGACCCTGAAATTGAAAAGCATTTCAAATGAACTCTGAAAAGGTTGAAAGTTGGCATGGCATCATCATTTCACCCACATAGCATGTGCTAAAAAGTTGAGAGGGTTACGGCAAAAACTGGATGCACATCATGTATAAATCAAACTATTTGTTTCGAGGTATCAGGGTTTCGGACGAAAACTCGTGTGTTACAACAGACATTTCATTTCTTCACATGTAACTGCAATGATATTCTAGATCAAAGGCATCATCATAATAGTCGTGGAGAGAAAGTATTCACTTTTTCTTCGCTTCTGTCCTTTGCTTATTGCGCCGTAACCATGGATAATATTCATCATTTAACAGGGTGCTTGGGTCAGCCTTGACTTTGAAGGGAGGAATTTCATGAAACTTTGCATAATCTTCGGATATGTCTGTCTTGCCCTCCACT
Source organism: Triticum dicoccoides (assembly GCF_002162155.2). Taxonomy (NCBI): domain Eukaryota; kingdom Viridiplantae; phylum Streptophyta; class Magnoliopsida; order Poales; family Poaceae; genus Triticum; species Triticum dicoccoides. The sequence continues at coordinate 613,588,962 of NC_041381.1, forward strand.
CCCGTGATCTCTCTTTTTCATGAAAAAACTATGTGGCGCTTTGGCTCATCGTATGATGTGTTCGCTTCCTTATCTTTTCTTTTTTTTGGTTTGGTAGACATGTCCTTCACATAGAAAACCTGCGCCACATCATTGGCCAGGACGAACGGTTCGTTTGTGTACCCAAGATTGTTCAGATCCACTGTTGTCATTCCGTACTGTGGGTCTACTTGTACCCCGCCTCCTGACAGATTGATCCATTTGCACTTAAACAAAGGGACCTTAAAATCATGTCTGTAGTCAAGTTCCCATATGTCCACTATGTAACCATAATATGTGTCATTTCCCCTCTTGCTTACTGCATCAAAGTGGACACCGCTGTTTTGGTTGGTGCGCTTTTGATCTTGGGCGATCGCGTAAAATGTATTACCATTTATCTCGTATCCTTTGTAAATCAATACAGTCAAAGATGGTCCCCTGGAAAACAAGTACAGCTCATCACAAATAGTGTTGTCACCTCTGAGACTTGTTTCCAACCAACTGCCGAAAGTCCTGATGTGTTCACATGTAATCTGGTCGTCACGCTGCTCTGGGTGTTTGGAGCGTAGACTGTTCTTGTGTTCATCGACATACGGGGTCACCAAGGTAGAGTTCTGTAGTACTGTGTGCTATGCTGAGACCAAGAATACCCGTCCCTGCATATTATTGAGTCCCCTCCAAGCGTGCCTTTTCCAGTCAGTCTCCCCTCATACCGCGATTTAGGGAGACCAATCTTATTAAGGCCAGGAATGAAGTCAACACAAGATCCAATGCCATCCTCTGTTTGATGGCCCATGGAGACGCTTCCTTCTGGCCTAGCATGGTTATAGACATATTTCTTTAGGACTCCCATGAACTGCTCAAAAGGGAACATATTGTGTAGAAATACGGGGCCCAGAATAACAATCTCGTCGACTAGATGAACTAGGACATGCGTCATGATATTGAAGAAGGATGTGTTGGGGAATGTAGCAGAAATTCAAAATTTTCTACGCATCACCAAGATCTATCTATGGAGAGACTAGCAACGAGAGAGAGGAGAGTGCATCTACATACCCTTGTAGATCGCTAAGCGGAAGTATTCAAGAGAACGGGGTTGAAGGAGTCGTACTCGTCGTGATGCAAATCACCGGAGATCCTAGTGCCGAACGGACGGCACCTCCGCGTTCAACACACGTGCAGCCCGATGACGTCTCCCATGCCTTGATCCAGCAAGGAGAGAGAGAGAGAGGTTGGGTAAGACTCCCTCCAGCAGCAGCACAACGGCGTGGTGGTGATGGAGGAGCGTGGTACTCCAGCAGGGCTTCGCCAATCACCGCAAGAGACGAGGAGGGAGAGGGGCAGGGCTGCGCCAAGAGGGAGAGGTTCTCATGTGTATGGCAGCCCCAAACCTGCCACTATATATAGGGGCAAGGGGGAGGGCGAGGTGCCCTAGGGTTTCCCCTAGGGGGGCGGCGGCCAGGGCAGATGGGATCTCCACTTTGGGTGACTTGGCCCCCAAGCCAGGATTTGGGAACCCTAGATGGGGTGCCCCAAACCCCCTGGTCACGTGGGAATAGGTGAGGGGGGCGCACAGCCCCTTAGTGGGCTGGTTTGCCCCCTTCCTTTGGCCCATGAAGCCCCCCCAACACTTGTCGGGGCTCCCGAAACACCTTTCGGTCATGCTGGTCATCACCCGGTACCTCCGAAACACTTCCGGACTCCAAAACACTTCATCCAATATATCAATCTTCACCTTCGGACCATTCCGGGACTCCTCGTGACATCCGGGATCTCATCCGGGACTCCGAACAACATTTGATAACCACGTATATCTATTCCCTATAACTATAGCGTCATCGAGCCTTAAGTGTGTAGACCCTACGGGTTCGGGAACCATGCAGACATGACCGAGACGACTCTCTGGTCAATAACCAATAGCGGGATATGCATACCCATGTTGGCTCCCACATGTTCCACGATGATCTCATCGGATGAACCACGATGTCGATGATTCAATAAATCCCGTATACAATTCCCTTTGTCTAGCGGTATTGTACTTGCCCGAGATTCGATCGTCGGTATCCCGATACCTTGTTCAATCTCGTTACCGGCAAGTATCTTTACTCGTTCCATAACACATCATCCCTTGATCAACCCCTAGGTCACATTGTGCACATTATGATGATGTTCTACCGAGTGGGCCCAGAGATACCTCTCCGTCACACGGAGTGACAAATCCCAGTCTCGATTCGTGCCAACCCAACAGATACTTTCGGAGATACCCGTAGTGCACCTTTATAGCCACCCAGTTATGTTGTGACGTTTGGTACACCCAAAGCATTCCTACGGTATCCGGGAGTTGCACAATCTCATGGTCTAAGGAAATGATACTTGACAATAGAAAAGCTTTAGCATACGAACTACACGATCTTTGTGGTAGGCTTAGGATTGGGTCTTGTCCATCACATCATTCTCCTAATGATGTGATCCCGTTATCAACGACATCCAATGTCCATGGTCAGGAAACCGTAACCATCTATTGATCAATGAGCTAGTCAACTAGAGGCTTACTAGGGACATGGTGTTGTCTATTTACCCACACATGTATCTGAGTTTCCTATCAATACAATTATAGCATGGATAATAAACGATTATCATGAACAAGGAAATATAATAATAACTAATTTATTATTGCCTCTAGGGCATATTTCCAACAGTCTCCCACTTGCACTAGAGTCAATAATCTAGTTCACATCGCCATGTGATTAACACTCACAGGTCACATCGCCATGTGACCAACATCCAAAGAGTTTACTAGTGTCACTAAACTAGTTCACATCATCATGTGATTACGACTCAATGAGTTCTGGGGTTTGATCATGTTTTGCTTGTGAGGGGGGTTTTAGTCGACGGGTCTGTAACATTCAGATCCGTATGTACTTCGCAAATCTCTAGGTCATTTTGTAAATGCTGCTTCCACGCTCCACTTGGAGCTATTCCAAATGGTTGCCCCACTATACGTATCCGGTTTGCTACTCAGAGTCATTCGGATATGTGTTAAAGCTTGCATCGACGTAACCCTTTACGCCGAACTCTTTATCACCTCCATAATCGAGAAACATGTCCTTATTTACTCCAAGGACAATTTTGACCGTTGTCCAATGATCCATTCCTGGATCATTCTTGTACCCCTTGACTGACTCATGGCAAGGCACACTTCCGGTGCGGTCCACAGCATAGCATACTATAGAGCCTACGTCTGAAGCATAGGGGACGACCTTCGTCCTTTCTCTCTCTTCTGCCGTGGTCGAGCTTTAAGTCTTAACTTCATACCTTAAAACTCAGGCAAGAACTCCTTCTTTGACTGATCCATCTTGAACACCTTCAAGATCATGTCAAGGTATGTGCTCATTTGAAAGTACCATTTAGCGGTTTTTTGATCTATCCTCATATATCTTGATGCTCAATGTTCAAGCAGCTTAATCCAGGTTTTCTATTGAAAAACACCTTTCAACAACCCTATATGCTTTCCAGAAATTCTACATCATTTCCAATCAACAATATGTCAACAACATATACTCATCAGAAATTCTATAGTGCTCCCACTCACTTCTTTGGAAATACAAGTTTCTCATAAACTTTGTGTAAACCCAAAATCTTTGATCATCTCATCAAAGCGTATATTCCAACTCCGAGATGCTTACTCCAGTCCTTAGAAGGATTGCCGGAGCTTTCATACTTGTTAGCACCTTTCAGGATTGACAAAACCTTCTGGTTGTATCACATACAACCTTTCCTCAAGAATAACGTCGAGGAAACAATGTTTTGACATCCTATCTGCAAGATTTCATAAATCATGCAGTAATTGCTAATATGATTCCAACAGACTTTTAGCATCGCTACAAATGAGAAAGTCTCATCGCAGTCAACTCCTTGAACTTGTCAGAAAACATCTTAACGACAAGTCGAGCATTCTTAATGGTGACACTTACCATCATTGTCCGTCTTCCTTTTAAAATCCATCTGTACTCAACAGCCTTACGACCATCAAGTAGTTATTCCAAAGTCTACACTTTGTTTTCATACATGGATCCTCTCTCAGATTTTATGGCCGCGAGCCATTTGTCGGAATCCGGGCCCACCATTGCTTCTCCATAGCTCGTAGGTTCATTGTTGTCTAGCAACATGACCTCTAAGACAGGATTGCGTACTACTCTGAAATAGTACACATCCTTGTCGACCTACGAGGTTCGGTAGTGACTTGATCCGAAGCATCATGATCACTATCACCAGCTTCCACTTCAATTGGTGTAGGTGCCACATGAACAACTCCATGTGCCCTGCTACACACTGGTTGAAGTGATGGTTCATTAACCTCATCAAGTCTCCACCATCCTCCCACTCAATTATTTTGAGACAAACTTTTCCTCGAGAAAGGACCCGATTCAAGAAACAATCCCTATTGCTTTCGGATCTGAATTAGGAGGTATAGCCAACTGTTTTGGGTGTCCTATGAAGATGCATTTTTTCCGCTTTGGGTTCGATCTTATCAACCTGAAACTTTTTCACGTAAGCATCGCAGCCCCAAACTTTTAAGAAACGACAGCTTAGGTTTCTCTAAACCATAGCTCATACGGTGTCATCTCAACGGAATTATGTGGTGCCCTATTTAAAGTGAATGCGGTTGTCTCTAATGCCTAACCCATGAACAATAGTGGTAATTCGTTAAGAGACATCATGGTATGCACCATATCCAATAGGGTGCAACTATAATGTTTGGACACACCATCACTCTATGGTGTTCTAGGCGGTATTAATTGTGAAACAATTTTTTCTTAATTGTGTGCCAAATCTCATAACTCAGATACTCATTGAGGGAGTCCTGGACTAGGGGGTGTCCGGATAGCCGAACTATCATCATCGGCTGGACTCCAAGAGTATGAAGATACAAGATTGAAGACTTTGTCCCGTGTCCGGATGGGACTTTCCTTGGCGTGGAAGGCAAGCTTGGCGATACGGATATGTAGATCTCCTACCATTGTAACCGACTCTGTGTAACCCTAGCCCTTTCCGGTGTCTATATAAACCGGATGGTTTTAGTCCGTAGGACGAACAACAATCATACCATAGGCTAGCTTCTAGGGTTTAGCCTCCTTGATCTCGTGGTAGATCTACTCTTGTAATACCCACATCATCAATGTCAATCAAGCAGGACGTAGGGTTTTACCTCCATCAAGAGGGCCCGAACCTGGGTAAAACATCGTGTCCCTTGTCTCCTGTTACGATCCGCCTAGACGCACAGTTCGGGACCCCTACCCGAGATCCGCCGGTTTTGACACCGACATTGGTGCTTTCATTGAGAGTTCCTCTGTGTCGTCACCGATAGGCTCGATGGCTTCTTCGATCATCAACAACAACGCAGTCCAGGGTGAGACTTTTCTCCCCGGACAGATCTTCGTATTCGGCGGCTTTGCATGGCGGGCCAATTCGCTTGGCCATCTGGAGCAGATCGAAAGCTACGCCCTTGGTCGTCAGGTCAGATTTGGAAGTTTGAACTTCACGACTGACATCCGCGGAGACTTGATCTTCGATGGATTCGAGCCACAGCCGAGCGTGCCGCACTGTCATGATGGGCATGATTTAGCTCTGCAGCCGGACAGTGCCCTGGAGGCCGCACACGAGTCCGCTCCGACCCTCAGTTTGGAGCCGGCTGCGCAGATCGAGGACGGGTGGCTAGACACCGCCTCGGGAGCTGCAACCTCTATGGCGATGGAGCCGAATACTGACCTTATCCCTTGTGAAGCTCATGACTCCGGGGTGCCGGACTCCTCGCCGGACTCCGAACCTCCCGCACCCCCTCCAATCGAATCCGATTGGGCGCCGATCATGGAGTTCACCGCTGCGGACATCTTTCAACACTCACCTTTAGGCGACATCCTGAGTTCGCTAAAGTATCTCTCGTTATCAGGAGAGACCTAGCCGGACTGCGGCAGGACGGTTGGGATGCGGACGACGAAGAAATTCAAGGCCCACCCACCACCCACTTAGTAGCCACTGTCAACGATCTAACCGACATGCTAGACTTCGACTCCGAAGACATCGACGGTATGAACGACGATGCCGGAGACGATCAAGAACCAGCGCCTACTGGGCACTGGAAAGCCACCTCAACTCATGACGTATGCATGGTGGATACACCAAAAGGAAGCGATAACGAGGAACAACGGGACATGGCGAAGGACAACTCCCCCGACAAACAACCAAAACGGCGACGCAAGCGCCGCCCGAAGTCTCGCCTCGATAACAACGGCACTCATACTGACCCCGCCTTAGAGCAGGGAGAAGCAGCGGACGACGAACATGCCACCAAGCAACCATCCGAACAGGATGAATTGGACAAGCAACCCATCCCCGGAGAAAACAACAGTCCAGACGATCTCACGCCGGACACATCACCGGAGCATAAGAACCTTCATAAAAGGCTCGTCGCCACTGCAAGAAGTTTGAAGAAGCAAAAGCGGAAGCTCAAAACAGCATAGGACGCACTCAGAATGAGATGGAGCAAAGTACTCAATACCGCAGACAAATACGGCGATAGTCACCAGGCAAAGAGCTACCCGAAGTGCAAGCTGTTGCCCGAATTTGACGAGGAGGCCGTAGAGCCCCCACGGTCAAAAAAGAAAGAGGCCCCCTGGCCGGATAGACGACCAGATGATAGGCTAAGAGCGGCAAGCAGCGCCACACACAAGCCGGCACACGATCCACATAAGAATCCTCGCAAAAAGGATGGCCCGGTTAGGTCCATCTATGGGACAAAAAAGAAGACTCCAGGAAGCAACACAACCCGCCGAGTGTTTGAAGACAACGGCACACCTAAATACAGGGGCTCCGCACACCCACTATGTTTCACCGATAAGGTACTGGATCGTGAATTTCCAACGGGATTCAAACCCGTAAACATAGAGGCATATGACGGAACAATAGACCCCGGAGTCTGGATTGAGGATTATATCCTACACATACATATGGCCAGAGGAGACGATCTCCATGCCATAAAATACCTACCCCTCAAGCTCAAAGGGCCAGCTCAGCATTGGCTCAAAAGCCTCCTAGAAAATACCATTGGAAGTTGGGAAGAGCTCGAGGATGCGTTTCAAGCAAATTTTCAGGGGACTTATGTCCGCCCTCCGGATGCAGACGATTTAAGTCACATAACTCAACAGCCCGGAGAGTCAGCATGCAAATTCTGGAACAGGTTCCTCACCAAAAAGAACCAAATAGTCGACTGTCTGGACGCCGAAGCCTTAGCACCCTTTAAGCATAACGTCCGAGACGAATGGCTCGCCAGACACCTCGGCCAGGAAAAACCAAGAACAATGGCCGCGCTAACAAGCCTCATGACCCGCTTTTGCGCGGGGGAAGATAGCTGGCTGGCAAGATGTAGCACCAGCGACTCGAGTACATCCGAGGTCAGGGATGGAAACGGAAAATCACGACGCAGAAAAGATCAGCGGCGGAATAAGGAAAATGGCCCAAATAGCACGGCGGTCAACGCCGGGTTCAAAAGCTCTCGGCCGAATAATAAAACACTGCCTCTTAAGGACAACAGTGATGAGCTATCCAACCTAAACAAAATCTTGGATAGGATATGTCAAATCCATAGTACCCCCAGGAAGCCTGCAAACCATACCCACAGAGATTGTTGGGTCTTCAAGCAGTCCGGCCGACTTAACGCCGAACACAAGGGGCTCGACACACCAAGCAAAGACGACGACGAACCCCACAAGTAGCATGCCGGAAAACAGAAGACTTTCCCACTAGAAGTCAAAACAGTGAACTCACTTCATGTGATAACAAGGAAAAATAGTGCGGCACCTGCTAAAACACGCGCCGCACGGTCCACCCCAGCAGAGTCCCGAAATTGGATGTTTAAACCAATTACTTTTGACCATCAGGATTACTCCGGAAGTGTTCAAAACGCAGGAGGGACCGCTTTGGTATTGGATCCCATAATCGACGGACTACAATTCACACAAGTCCTAATGGACGGCGGCAGTGATATAAACCTGCTATACCAGGACACCATCCGCAGAATGGGGATAGACCCTACCAAAATTCGCCGTAGCAGCACTTCCTTCAAAGGAGTGACGCCAGGCCTTTACGCCAATTGTACAGGCTCTGTACTACTAGAGGTTGTGTTCGGTTCATCCGACAACCTCCGTCGCGAAAAGCTCATCTTCCATATCGCCCCATTCAAAAGTAGCCATCAAGCACTACTGGGACGCGAAGCTTTCGCCCGCTTTAACGCAATACCGCATTACATGTCTCTTACGCTTAAAATGCCCGGTCCACGCGGCATAATCTCATTAAAGGGTAACTCTGAGTGTTCCTCGACCATGGAAAATGTGAGACTGCCTTGACAGCCACACACTGATCCGACCTTGCTGGTCAAAGCCCCTAAAAACAGGTCATTCACACCTCGGACACGGTTAGGCGAGTCCGGCGTAAATAAACAAGGGGCTTCCCAGCCGCATACCTCTTTACAAGGGGCTGCACGTATAAATGATGAGAGCCAATAAAGCTCAACTTTATTCATCTTCCATATCATACTTTATTTTAAATACATCTTTTGCACGATATTTTTTCCAAACTAAGTTCTTCTCTTTCACAGATGAAGCACGTGCTACACCCGTCCAGGATATAGCACAACAGAGACACAGGCGCAGACGTGCAGCAGGGACCCGTTGCAAGGATTCTTTTCAGATTAAGACCATGTGTAAACCTTTCTTACTGTCTCTTGTTGATACACATCCCCCGGTTTCCTACCATAACCGAGGAGGAGGCTGGCGTTTTGGCATTGGCCGCGTCAGAAGTTCTCGCCCGTACCTGGACACTAGGGGCTTAGGGCATTGTTCTGCCCGGTATCATAAAGACCGAATACCTCAGGGAGTGTTCGGCGTCTCGAGTTAGGCCTTATATGCATCAGCTCCGAATCATGTCTTTGGTCAAATGTTGGGTTTGCCCGGCTCCTATGTTTTGCTGCCTTACATTCCGCTCCACGGCTAACGCGGCACCAGGAGAACTACTGCGATTGTGCCCCGGTTCGGCCGGGCGAGCACCTCAGTAGAGAAGCCGAAAAGTGACTGTCATGATATAGCAAGAGACTGGTCAACCACTCAATCGACTACTGGAATGTTTAGAATTCCTCCGCTTTGACGAAGTACCGCTTCCCGGTCAGCCACATACGCGCCACGAGTCCGGAGAGCGCGGTGCCTCTAGGGGCTATATAGTAGCCCCACCATCGAGCTCCTATGGCTAACTGAAAGTGATAAAGCATTATAGTCCGGTTGCCTAGTTTGCTATGCTATCACCTCCTTCAAAGGACCAAGACGTTGTATTAAGTGTGAAAAAGCACTTTTTTTCAAACACCCCCGCACCATGTGCGTGGGGGCTGAAGCCAAAGACTGCCATCTTTCAGGTTATACATACATATACGGCCACACAGGAGATAGTTCAATACTTGAACGCACAAGTATAAAAAGCCGTTACATCATAAACATGATCTCAGAAATCATACATGTCATTTAAACATAACATCTTTCGAGCACTGCGACTCTATTAAACGAGCGCCCCGCAGGACTTCCTCAAAATAGTGCTCGGCGGGTAATAGGCTTTTGTCCGAACCCCGGGATGCAACATCGGTGGCATCCATCTCCGCCCAGTATGTCTTAACACGGGCGAGAGCCATCCGTGCACCCTCTATGCATGCCGACCGCTTCATCGCCTCGATATGCGGCACCGCCCCAAGGAATTGCTACAACAAGCCAAAATAACTCTCAGGCTTGGGCCTTTCTGGCCACAGATGAGCCACCACATCCGTGATGGCAAGTCCGGACAATCTATTCAGCTCAGCCCACTCAGCCAGCCGATTAGTCAACGGAAGTGGACGCTCCGGACTATGGAATTGAGACCAGAAAAGCTCTTCCATTTCGTGATCCTTCTGGCTTCGGAAGTGCACGACTGCGTCCGCCGCACTTGCCGCCAAATCCAGATAAGGACCCTCCGCACCCCACAATTGGCCCAACTGAGCATACTCCGGATCCGTGAACTTCCTATGCAGTAGAAAGGGCTTTCCAGCCGCAATGTCTCCGGCCTGACGCAGTTCCTCCTTCATAGCCCGCATCGCACAACAGGCATCCTTGGCTTCGGCGGAGGCCTTCTTCAGGTCCTCTTGCTCCGCTCGGCGTTCTCTTTCAAGAACCTCATAGCGGTCGGTAGCATCTTTTAATTTCACGGCCATTCCGTCCATCTCCTCCCTGCTTCGGCAGTGAGCAGCCTTTTCGGCTTTTAGCTCTTCCGCTGCCTTCAAGGCAGCCGCATCACTTTTCCTGGCTTGCTCCTTGGCTCGAGCAAGCTCTGCTCGAAGGTCTTCCACAGCAGTGGCACCATCTGCATCAAGCATACAAATTGTAAGGAACGGGCATCAGCTCCCTTACTAGGTAACCGCGGAGAAACCAACTACCTTGTGACTTGTCAAGTCGTTTATTGACCAGCCCGATGTCCGCATCCGCAACGTCAAGTTGCCGCTTCAGCTCGGCAACTCCATCAGTCCGGCTGGCCACCGAACGTTCCGCCACCTGCATAGGAAAGGCGACATTCTATAACTGAGATTATGATCCTCGGCACGTTGTCGCTTTCGACAGCATACCAAGTCTCAGGGGCTACTATCTATACAGGGCGCACTCCATGTGCAAAACTGTCAAAAGGTATGTCATTTTTTGCGTACCTCAAACCCCGTCAGAAAACTTCCGACGGCCTCATGCAACCCGCTCTCAGCGGATGAGATCCTTTCAATCACCATACTCATTAATGTGCGGTGATCTTCTAAGATAGACGCCCTCTCAAGCAAATCCTGCAGCTCCACCGGCCGTACTCCAGTGGGTGCCGAACTCCCCGGCCCCGCCGGACTCGGGGAGACCCTCCGTGACGAAACCTCAGGGTCGTCCGCCCTGCCCGACGGAGCGGCAGATGGAGGCGTTTCGCTCTCCATCATCTCCGGACGAAGATCCCCCGAAGATGAGCTCTGCTGAGAAGGGCTAAGATCCGAACTACAAGGTGAAAACTTCGGTTACCCGTAGAAATAAAGTAGGGATGTCCCCTATTACAAAATTCCCCCTTTTTACTTACGGCTCGTTGGAGGGCTGATTCCTTTGGGGAGACTGTGCGGCCGGGGCTCTTCCCGGCACAGGACCTTCCGGTGCAGATTTCTTTCCCCGCTTTGAGGCCTTGGCCTCCGGGTCTTCGGAAGCGGTCGTCTTCTCCCCCTGGAGGAAGGGATTCTCGATTCCCCCCTTACTGAAAGCCTCCTTGGCAGAGGTGGTAGTTTCCCTGTGCCCCCCTTTGCCCTCCTCCGAAGGTGCAACCTCCAACATTTTGATTAACACGGGATCCGACGTGGTCTCAGGGATGGGGGCCGGACACCGTATCAGTTTTGCTTGCGCTATCCACTCCTGCCCAAGGGATAGCTGGTTAAAAGGCAAATCCATGATAAATAAATGGACAATGTGTCCGGACACAGGGCTACTTACTTGAGTATCCAGGCGATTGCAGCTTAGGCCAGCGTCCTCGGTCAAGTCCGGACGCATCTCTTGTGATCCGAAGAACAGTTTGTACATCTCCACGGGTGTCAAACCCATGAAGTGTTGGAGAGCTCGTGGTCCCTCCGGATTAAATTCCCACAGGCGGAGGGGGTGACGTTTGCAGGGCAGAAGGCGCCGAATCAGCATAACCTGTATCACTACGACCAGATTGATCTCCCTTTCTTGGAGGTCTCGAATCCGGCCCTGCAATAGGGGTATGTCTTTGGATGACCCCAGTCAAGCCCTTTGTTGACCCATGACGTCAGCCGTTGTGGAGGGCCCAGGCGAAAGGCGGGCGGCGGCCTCTTCCTGCTTCCCCTGGGAGCGGTGATATAGAACCACTCCTGTTGCCACAAGCCAAGCTCCTCCTGAAAAGAGCCCTCGGGCCATGGAGCATCGACCCTGTTGCTTATAACCGCCCCGCCGCACTCTGCCTGACGCCCCTCAATCATCTTCGGCTCCACGTTGAAGGTTTTGAGCCACAAGCCGAAGTGAGGGCTAGTGCGGAGGAAGGCTTCGCAGACGACAATGAATGATGAGATGAGGAGGATGGACTCCGGAGCCAAGTCATGGAATTCCAACCCATAGTAAAACATGAGCCCCCTCATGAAGGGGTCCGTCGGGAAGCCTAAGCCCCGACGGAGGTGAGACACGAACACGACACTCTTGCCGGGCTCGGGAGTAGGAATATTTGCCCTTGGGCAGGCAACCTATGTGAAATCTCATAGGTTAAGTACCTGGCGTCTCTCAGCTTTAGCACGTCCTCTTCCGTGACGGAGGAGGGCATCCACCGGCCTCGTAGGTCGGAGCCGGACATTGTCGAAGGTCGAAAGTACCCGAATCTGGAGCCCTGGGTGTTGGAACTTGGGGCGAGGGGCGGATTCGATTAAGGATTGAAGAAAAAGAACGGGCCTTGGTCTCATTATAAAGAGGGAGAATACCAAGAGCCAACCCCATGACCATTTGGAACCCGCCTTCGATGGAGGGGGCGTGGCAACGGGCGCGGTTGGGTTACCCACATCCGTATTAATGGGAATCCCGGAATAAGGGGAACACGATCTCTGCTTCGATAAGACGTGCCAAGGAAACCGCTTCGCTAAACGCGCGGAGGTGGTATAATAAAAATGATTCGAGTAAAGGCTTGGTTGTGGTGTGACGTCACGCCACAAAATACGTCAGCAGATTGAACTTGTGTAAATATTATTCTCTCTACAGTGGTATGTGGAATTTTTTTGCAGAGCCGGACACTATCCTGGTGTTCACAATCTTCTATAAATTGTTCGGAGGAGGAACCCGCCTTGCAATGCCGAAGACAATATGCGCGCCGGACTCGTCATCATTGAAGCCTGGTTCAGGGGCTACTGAGGGAGTCCTGGACTAGGGGGTGTCCGGATAGCCGAACTATCATCATCGGCCGGACTCCAAGACTATGAAGATACAAGATTGAAGACTTCGTCCCGTGTCCGGATGGGACTTTCCTTGGCGTGGAAGGCAAGCTTGGCGATAGGGATATGTAGATCTCCTACCATTGTAACCGACTCTGTGTAACCCTAGCCCTCTCCGGTGTCTATATAAACCGGATGGTTTTAGTCCGTAGGACGAACAACAATCATACCATAGGCTAGCTTCTAGGGTTTAGCCTCCTTGATCTCGTGGTAGATCTACTCTTGTAATACCCACATCATCAATATCAATCAAGCAGGACATTGGGTTTTACCTCCATCAAGAGGGCCCAAACCTGGGTAAAACATCGTGTCCCTTGTCTCCTGTTACCATCCGCCTAGACGCATAGTTCGGGACCCCCTACCTGAGATCCGCCGGTTTTGACACCGACACTCATCTCTATGATCATAGACATTTTATCCTCTTGTCACGATGACCTTCAACTTCACTCTGAAATTACTTGAACCATTCAATAATTTAGACTTGTGTTTCATCAAGTAAATATACAACATCTACTCAAATCATTTGTGAAGTAAGAACATAATGATATCCACTGCGTGCCTCAGCACTCATTGGACAACACACATCAAAATGTATTACTTCCAACAAGTTGCTCTCTTGTTCCATCTTACTGAAAATGAGGCTTTTCAGTCATCTTGCCCATGTGGTATGATTTGCATGTCTCAAGTGATTTAGAATCAAGTGAGTCCAAATGATCCATCTGCATGGAGTTTCTTCATGCGTACATACCAATAGACATGGTTCGCATGTCTCAAACTTTTCAAAAAACAAGTGAGTCCAAAGACCCATCAACATGGAGCTTCTTCATGCGTTTTATACCACTATGACTTACATGGCAGTGCCACAAGTAGGTGGTACTATCATTACTATCTTATATCTTTTGGCATGAACATGTGTATCATTACAATCGAGATTCAATAAACCATTCATTTTAGGTGCAAGAACATTGAAGGTATTATTCAAATAAACAGAGTAACCATTATTCTCCTTAAATGAATAACCATATTGCGATAGACATAATCCAATCATGTCTATGCTCAACGCAAACACCAAATAACAATTATTTAGGTTTAACACCAATCTCGATGGTAGAGGGAGCGTGCGATGCTTGATCACATCAACCATGGAAACACTTCCAACACATACCGTCAGCTCACCTTTAGCTAGTCTCCGTTTATTCTGTAGCTTTTATTTCGATTTACAAACACTTAGCAACCGAACCGGTATCTAATACCCTGGTGCTACTAGGAGTACTAGTAAAGTACACATTAACATCATGTATATCCAATATACTTCCGTCGACCTTGCCTGCCTTCTTATCTACCAAGTATCTAGGGTGGTTCTGCTTTAGTGTCTGTTCCTCTCATTACAGAAGCACTTAGTCTCGGGTTTGGCTTCAACCTTGGGTTTTCACTAGAGCAGCAACTGTTTTGCCGTTTCATGAAGTATCCCTTCTTGCCCTTGCCCTTCTTGAAACTAGTGGTTTTACTAACCATCAACAATTGATGCTCCTACTTGACTTCTACTTTCGCGGTGTCAAACATCGCGAATACTTCAAGGATCATCATATCTATCCCTGATATGTTATAGTTCATCACGAAGCTCTAGTAGCTTGGTGGCAATGACTTTGGAGAAACATCACTATCTCATCTGGAAGATTAACTCCCACTCGATTCAAGTGATTGTTGTACTCAGACAATCTGAGCACAAGCTCAACGATTGAGCTTTTCTCCCTTAGTTTGCAGGCTAAGAAAATCGTCGGAGGTCTTATACCTCTTGACGTGGGCACGAGCTTGAAATCCCAAGTTCAGCCCTCGAAACATCTCATATGTTCCGCGACGTTTTGAAAACATCTTCGGTGCCTCAATTCTAAACCATTTAACATTACTGAACTATCACGTAGTTATCAAAACGTGTATGTCAAATGTTCGCAACATCCACAGACGACATTTGAGGTTCAGCATACCAAGCGGTGCATTAAGGACATAAGCCTTCTACGCGGCAATGAGGACAATCCTCAGTTTATGGACTCAGTCCGCATAATTTCTACTATCAACTTTCAACTAAATTTTCTCTAGGAACATATTTAAAACAGTAGAACTAAAGCGCGAGCTACGACATAATTTGCAAGAATCTTTGGACTATGTTCAGGATAATTAAGTTCATCTTATGAACTCCCACTCAGATAGACATCCCTCTAGTCATCTAAGTGATTACATGATCCGAGTCAACTAGGCCGTGTCCGATCATCATGTGAGACGGACTAGTCATCGTCGGTGAACATCTTGTGGTCTGAGTCCATAAACTTTGCAAGAATCTTTGGACTATGTTGATCGTATCTACTATACGACTCATGCTCGACCTTTCGGTCTCTTGTGTTCCGAGGCCATGTCTGTACATGCTAGGCTCGTCAAGTCAACCTAAGTGTTTCGCGTGTGTAAATCTGGCTTACACCCGTTGTATGTAAACGTTAGAATCTATCACACCCGATCATCACGTGGTGCTTCGAAACAACGAACTTTTGCAACGGTGCACAATTAGGGGGAACACTTTCTTGAAATTATTATGAGGGATCATCTTATTTACTACCGTCGTTCTAAGCAAATAAGATGCATATACATGATAAACATCACATGCAATCAAAAACTGACATGATATGGCCAATATCATTTTGCTCCTTCTGATCTCCATCTCCGGGGCTCCATGATCATCATCGTCACCGGCATGGCACCATGATCTCCATCATCATGTCTCCATGAAGTTGTCTCGCCAACTATTACTTCTACTACTATGGCTAACGGTTTAGCAATGAAGTAAAGTAATTACATGGCATTATTCAGTGACACGCATGTCATACAATAAATAAAGACAACTCCTATGGCTCCTGCCGGTTGTCATACTCATCGACATGCAAGTCGTGATTCCTATTACAAGAACATGATCAATCTCATACATCACATATCATTCATCACATTCTTTTGGCCATATCACATCACATAGCATACCCTGCAAAAACAAGTTAGACGTCCTCTAATTGTTGTTTGCATGTTTTACGTGGCTGCTATGGGTTTCTAGCAAGAACGTTTCTTACCTACGCAAAAGCCACAACGTGATATGCCAATTGCTATTTACCCTTCATAAGGACCCTTTTCATCGAATCCGATCCGACTAAAGTGGGAGAGACTGGCATCCGCTAGCCACCTTATGCAACAAGTGCATGTCAGTCGGTGGAACTTGTCTCACGTAAGAGTACGTGTAAGGTCGGTCCGGGCCGCTTCATCCCACAATGTCGTCGAAACAAGATTGAACTAGTAACGGTAAGCATATTGAACAAAATCAACGCCCACAACTACTTTGTGTTTTACTCGTGCATAGAATCTACGCAATAGACCTAGCTCATGATGCCACTATTGGGGAACGTAGCAGAAATTCAAAATTTTCTATGCATCACCAAGATCTATCCATGGAGAGACTAGCAACGACAGAGAGGAGAGTGCATCTACATACCCTTGTAGATCGCTAAACGGAAGCGTTCAAGAGAACGGGGTTGAAGGAGTCGTACTCGTCGTGATGCAAATCACCGGAGATCCTAGTGCCGGACGGCACCTTCGCGTTCAACACACGTGCAGCCCGGTGACGTCTCACATGCCTTGATCCAGCAAGGAGAGAGGGAGAGGTTGGGGAAGACTCCGTCCAGCAGCAGCACAACAGCGTGGTGGTGATGGAGGAGCGTGGTACTCCAGCAGGGCTTCGCCAAGCACCGCAAGAGACGAGGAGGGAGAGGGGCAGGGATGCGCCAAGAGGGAAAGGTTCTCATGTGTATGGCAGCCCCAAACCCTCCACTATATATAGGGGCAAGGGGGAGGGGGAGGCGCCCTAGGGTTTCCCCTAGGGGGCGGCGGCCAGGGCAGATGGGATCTCCACTTTGGGTGAATTGGCCCCCAAGCCAGGAGGTGGGAACCCTAGATGGGGCGCCCCAAACCCCCTGGTCACGTGGGAATAGGTGAGGGGGGTGCACAGCCCCTTAGTGGGCTGGTTTGCCCCCTTCCCTTGGCCCATGAAGCCCCCCCCCCCCCAACACTTGCCGGGGCTCCCGAAACACCTTTCGGTCATGCTGGTCATCACCCGGTACCTCCGGAACACTTCCGGACTCCAAAACCCTTCGTCCAATATATCAATCTTCACCTCCGGACCATTCCGGGACTCCTCGTGACGTCCGGGATCTCATCCGGGACTCCAAACAACATTCGGTAACCACATATATCTATTCCCTATAACCCTAGCGTCATCGAGCCTTAAGTGTGTAGACCCTACGGGTTCGGGAACCATGCAGACATGATCGAGACGACTCTCTGGTCAATAACCAACAGCGGGATATGGATACCCATGTTGTCTTCCACATGTTCCACGATGATCTCATCGGATGAACCACGATGTCGAGGATTCAATCAATCCCGTATACAATTCCTTTTGTCTAGCGGTATTGTACTTGCCCGAGATTCGATCGTTGGTATGCCGATACCTTGTTCAATCTCGTTACCGGCAAGTCTCTTTACTTGTTCCGTAACACATCATCCCGTGATCAACCCCTTGGTCACATTGTGCACATTATGATGATGTCCTACCGAGTGGGCCCAGAGATACCTCTCCGTTACACGGCGTGACAAATCCCAGTCTCGATTCGTGCCAACCCAACAGATACTTTCGGAGATACCCGTAGTGAACCTTAATAGCCACCCAGTTATGTTGTGACGTTTGGTACACCCAAAGCATTCCTACGGTATCCGGGAGTTGCACAATCTCATGGTCTAAGGAAATGATACTTGACATTAGAAAAGCTTTAGCATACGAACTACACGATCTATGTGCTAGGCTTAGGATTGGGTCTTGTCCATCACATCATTCTCCTAATGATGTGATCCCGTTATCAACGACATCCAATGTCCATGGTCAGGAAACCGTAACCATCTATTGATCAACGAGCTAGTCAACTAGAGGCTTACTAGGGACATGGTGTTGTCTATTTACCCACACATGTATCTGAGTTTCCTCTCAATACAATTATAGCATGGATAATAAACGATTATCATGAACAATGAAATATAATAATAACTAATTTATTATTGCCTCTAGGGCATATTTCCAACAGGATGGTGGGAACACCAGCTCGAAAGTGACAAGACATTGCGCCACATCACTCCTTAGTCTTGGATTTCTGGATCGATCACCTTCTCAAAGATTGCATTAAGGAATGTGCATAGCTTCACAATGGCTAATCAGACGTTTTCCGGTAGAAGCCCCCTCAATGCAACTGGAAGTAGTTGCATCCTAATCACGTAACAGTCATGAGACTTTAGGTTCTGAAACTTTTTCTCTAGCATATTTATTATTCCCTTTATATTCGACGAGAAGCCAAACGGGACCTTCATACTGAGCAGGCATTCAAAGAAGATTTCCTTCTCTTCTTTGGTAAGAGCGTAGCTGGCGGTACCTTCATACTGCTTTGGAGGCATGCCATCTTTTTCGTGCAAATGTTGCAGGTCCTCCCGTGCCTCCGGTGTATCTTTTGTCTTCCCATACACGCCCAAAAAGCCTAGCAGGTCCACGCAAAGGTTCTTCGTCACGTGCAACACGTTGATTGAAGAGCGGACCTCTAGGTCTTTCTAGTAGGGTAGGTCCCAAAATATAGAGTTTTTCTTCCACATGGGCGCGTGACCCTTAGTGTCATTCGGAACAGATAGTCCGCCGCGACCCTTTCCAAAGATTACGTGTAAATCATTGACCATAGCAAGTACGTGATCACCGGTACGCATGGCGGGCTTCTTCCGGTGATCTGCCTCGCCTTTGAAATGCTTGCCTTTCTTTCGACATTGATGGTTGGTCGTAAGAAATCGATGATGGCCCAGCTACACATTCTTCCTGCATTTGTCCAGGTATATACTTTCGGTGTCATATAAACAGTGCGTGCATGCGCGGCATCCCTTGTTTGTCTATCCTGAAAGGTTACTGAGAGCGGGCCAATCGTTGATGATTACAAATAGCAACGCGTGCAAGTTAAATTCCTCCTGTTTCTGCTCATCCCACACACGTACACTGTTTCCATTCCACAGTTGTAAAAGTTCTTCAACTAATGGCCTTAGGTACACATCAATATCGTTGCCGAGTTGCTTAGGGCCTTGGATGACAACTGGCATCATAATGAACTTACGCTTCATGCACATCCAAGGAGGAAGGTTATACATACATAGAGTCACGGGCCAGGTGCTGTGATTGCTGCTCTGCTCCCCGAAAGGATTAATGCCATCCGCGCTTAAACCAAACCATATATTCCTTGGGTCACCTGCAAACTCAGCCTCGTACTTTCTCTCAATTTTTCTCCACTGCGACCCGTCATCGGGTGCTCTCAACTTCACGTGTTTCTTATGGTCCTCACTGTGCCATCACATCAACTTGGCATGCTCTTTGTTTCTGAACAGGTGTTTCAACCGTGGTATTATAGGAGCATACCACATCACCTTGGCAGGAACCCTCTTCCTGGGGCGCTCGCCTTCAACATCACCAGGGTCATCTCGTCTGATCTTATACCGCAATGCACCGCATACCGGGCATGCGTTCAAATCCTCGTACGCACCACGGTACAGGATGCAGTCATTAGGGCATGCATGTATCTTCTGCACCTCCAATCCTAGAGGGCATACAACCTTCTTTGCTGCATACGTACTGTTGGGCAATTCGTTATCCTTTGGAAGCTTCTTCTTCAATATTTTCAGTAGCTTCTCAAATCCTTTGTCAGGCACACCATTCTCTGCCTTCCACTGCAGCAATTCTACTATGGTACCGAGCTTTGTGTTGCCATCTTCGCAATTGGGGTACAAACCTTTTTTGTGATCCTCTAACATGCGATCGAAATTGAGCTTATCCTTTTGAATTTCGCACTGTCTCCTTGCATCAACAATGACCCGACGGAGATCATCATCGGGCACATCGTCTGGTTCCTCTTGATCTTCAGCAGCTTCCCCCGTTGCAGCATCACCATATTCAGGGGGCACATAGTTTTCATCGTCCTCTTCTTCTTTGCTGTCTTCCATCATAACCCCTATTTCTCCATGCTTGGTCCAAATATTATAGAGTGGCATGAAACCCTTATAAAGTAGGTAGGTGTGAATGGTTTTCGAGTCAGAGTAAGACTTCGTATTCTCACATATAGGGCATGGACAACACATAAAACCATTCTGCTTGTTTGCCTCAGGCACTTCGAGAAAATTATGCACACCCTTAATGTACTCGGAGGTGTGTCTGCCACCGTACATCCATTGCCGGTTCTTCTGCGTGCATTATATATAATTAAGTGTGTCAAAAACCATTACAGAACATCATGAATAGATAATTAAGTGACCAAATTAATAGAAGTTCATCATCACATTAAAACCAAAGTACATACATAGTTCTCATCTAACAACATATAGCTCTCCAGAGCATCTAATTAATTAAACCATACATTGAAACTATGTAAAACATTTCAATGCGAAAACAAATGCGATCATAATCGCAACCAAGGTAACAATTGATCCAATAGCACAATGATACCAAGCCTCAGTATGAATGACATATTTTCTAATCTTTCTAATCTTCAAGCGCATTGTATCCATCTTGATCTTGTGATCATCGACGACATCCGCAACATGCAACTCCAATATCATCTTCTCCTCCTCATTTTTTTTAATTTTTCCTTCAAGAAATTGTTTTCTTCTTCAACTAAATTTAACCTCTCGACAATAGGGTCGGTTGGAATTTCTAGTTCACATACCTCCTAGATAAATAAAATCCATGTCACGTTGGTCGGTGATAACCCACAAGTGTAGGGGATCGCAACAGCTTTCGAGGGTAGTGTATTCAACCCAAATTTATTGATTAGACACAAGGGGAGCCAAAGAATGTTCTGAAGTATTAGCAGTTGAGTTGTCAATTCAACCACACCTGGATAACTTAGTATCTGTAGTAAGGTATTTAGTAGCAAAGTAATATGATAGTAATGGTAAAAGTGGAAAAAGTAAAGATAGCAGTATTTTAATGATTGTAACTATAGCAACAGAAAAGTAAATAAGCGAAGCACAATATGTGAAAAGCTCGTAGGCATTGGATCAGTGATGGATAATTATGTCGGATGCGATTCCTCATGTAATAGTTATAACATAGGGTGACACAGAACTAGCATGTATTCCGAATATAGTCATACATGCTTATGGAAAAGAACTTGCATGACATCTTTTGTCCTACCCTCCCATTTGCAGCGGGGTCCTAGTGGAAACTAAGGGATATTAAGGCCTCCTTTTAATAGAGTACCGGACCAAAGCATTAACACATAGTGAATACATGAACTCCTCAAACTACGGTCATCACCGAGAAGTATCCCGATTATTGTCACTTCGGAGTTCTCGAATCATAACACATAATAGGTGACTATAGACTTGCAAGATAGGATCAAGAACTCACATATATTCATGAAAACATAATAGGTTCAGATCTGAAATCATGGCACTCGGGCCCTAGTGACAAGCATTAAGCATAGCAAAGTCATAGCAACATCAATCTCAGAACATAGTGGA
This sequence comes from Triticum dicoccoides, assembly GCF_002162155.2. Taxonomy (NCBI): domain Eukaryota; kingdom Viridiplantae; phylum Streptophyta; class Magnoliopsida; order Poales; family Poaceae; genus Triticum; species Triticum dicoccoides. Next base: position 613,610,671 of record NC_041381.1, read on the forward strand.
TACTAGGGATCAAATCCTAACAAAACTAACTCGATTATATGGTAAATCTCATCTAACCCATCACCATCCAGCAAGCCTACGATGGAATTACTCACGCATGGCGGTGAGCATCATGAAATTGGTGATGGAGGATGGTTGATGATGATGACAGCGACGGATCCCCCTCCCCGGAGCCCCGAACGGACTCCAGATCAGCCCTCCCAAGAGAGATTAGGGCTTGGCGGCGGCTCCATATCGTAAAACGCAATGAAACTTCCTCTCTGATTTTTTCTCTCCACGAAACAGAATATATGGAGTTGGAGTTGAGGTCAGTGGAGCATCAGGGGGCCCACAAGACAGGGGGTGCGCCCCCCACCCTCGTGGACAGGGTGTGGGCCTCCTGGCCTTCATCTTTTGCCAGTATTTTTTATATTTTCCAAAAGTTATCTCCGTGGATTTTCAGGTCATTCCGAGAAATTTTGTTTTCTGCACTATAAACAACACCATGGCCGTTCTGCTGAAAACAGCGTTAGTCCCGGTTAGTTTCATTCAAATCATGCTAGTTAGAGTCTAAAACAAGGGAAAAAAGTGTTTGGAAAAGTAGATACATTGGAGACGTATCAGTCGGCATAATTGTCATAAACAATAAATGAACCAAATAGTTATAAAGATAATATATACCACATCCGAATCATAGACATGATGAGGGCATACCAAAACCATCGCACTAAATAATAAGAAGCAATAATAAAAGTAAGAAAATTATACAAGTATCTATCTAAACATACAAGTAAGATTTATTTTTCTTTCAGAAAGAAGATAAGAACAAGAGGCTCACCACAGTGGTGCCGGCGAAGAGATCGGCGTGGGTGATCGACAGCGGTGAACACGGGGACGGGACGTGACGGACCGCTAAACCTAGACAAAATATTGAGGAAATTGGAGCTTGGAGGTCGAGCTTGGAGAGGAGAAAGATTAAGTAGTGTGGCTCAGGCATTCCATCGAACACCTCATGTGCATAGGAGGTGAGCTAGAGCACCATAAAGCTCTCCAACAGCCGGCCAGAAAAACAGAGCAGTGGGGTGCTCTGCTCGCGGGCGAGGGGGTACATATAGGCAACTCATTGGTCCTGGTTCGTAGCTGGAACTGGGACTAAAGACCACCCTTTGGTCCCGGTTCAGGCCACCAACCGGAACCAAATGGTGGTGGGACAGGATCGAGGCCCATTGGTCTCGGTTCGTCCCACCAACCGGGACCAAATGGTGGTGGGACAGGATCGAGGCCCATTGGTCTCGGTTCGTCCCACCAACAGGGACCAAAGGGGGCAGACGAATCGGGACCAATGCCCCCACGATGCCCGGCAGGCCCCCTGGCCTCACGAATCGGGACCAATGCCCTCATGGGTCCCGGTTCGTGACTGAACCGGGACTAATGGGCTTACCTGGCCCAAACGAAAGCCCTGTTTTCTACTAGTGATACTAGAGATTTGAGTGCCGACATCAGTGGCGGAGTCAGCACTCAGCGACCCGGGGCAGCTGCCTGGGATCGCCGCTGCTGCTAGCTTGAGTGAAGCCTTTGGCGGCAAGCACGTCCTACGCGTTGAACAATAGTGAAGCCAAGATCATGCACATGACAACCATGGTTCCGAAAGCCATGGAACGAACTGATGAATGCAATGCCAAACCAAGTGCCTGCACATGCATATTTTACATCCTATCGTGATGGTGTGTAGCAGCCTAGCAGGCGCAGGTCAATATGCAGTGTAGATCGGTCAGACATTGAGAAATGTTGTCAAATTTGTTCACTGAGAAATGAGAATGCTTGGGTTTGTCGCCTCCAGCGTCAGATTGTGCAAAGTTCATCGCATCAGCTAATCGTTCCAGCAGATTGTGCAAAGTTTGTCATATCGACTGATTGTTCTAGCAAGTCTTTCAAAGTCAGGGTTCCAGTTCCACCATTGTTGGTCTACTGTCTACTATCGTATGACCAATAGGAGGTTTGGTTAGTCCAAGAATTGAGGGTAACACATCTCAGTCAGGCATTGTTTCTTTTACAGCAAGGCACCTCAGTCAGACATCGTAGATGCCGAAAGCTAATTTGGAATCCCAAACAGCTAGAGGAAAAAAATTAAACAACAGTCCAAGCCAATTGTACAAAATCCATCGGATCAACAACGAGTGTGAGTCGGCTACTTTTACTTAATTATAGATCCTTCAATCCTCAGGCGTGACAGATTGCTAGTGCATCGCGCTCAGGATCTCGTTTGCCGAACTGGTGTGATATGTGTTGAATACTTGATAAGAGAAGCTTGTTTGCCTCAGATTCTGCTAGCTCCATCGTGGTTTGTGTGGATTGCATGCGAATGCGGATGTGAATCCAGAGTTGACAAAATCTGGGGCACTGACATAGCAACAGATACAACGATCTCTGTGAAACAGCGTGGAAATATGTCAAGCATCTTTCATGTGTTTTCAAGCAGATTATTGAATAAGATACCTATAGGAGAATTTAGGAATTACCAATGCCTTCACGCACAGAAAGGTTAGGCCTTATGACATCCTTTGAGTTCACCACAAAAGATACATAGTAAATGTCTTCTTGACCAGAATAGCTCTGTTATAATAACATAATGACGGGATATTATACATTGAGATGAGGCAAAGCTACACCTTAATGAGACCGAACAATAGAAAGGTTCATTTGAAGTATTTTGTAAGTATTCCTTTCCATTCTGTACAAGGCGAACTAGTCAAATTTGCTGATGCAGAAAGCTAAGTGGTACTCCGAACATTCAGAAGAACAAAATTAAACAATAGTAAAAAAAATACAATTACAACTACAAAGTATCTATGGTGGTGCAAAGTATAAGCCAATTATACAAATTGCATCAGATAAGCAATGCGTGTGAGTCACCTACTTCTACTTAATTGCACATCCTTTTGATCCTCGGGCGCGACAAATCGCTAATACATTGTGTTCATGATCTTGTTTGGCCCAATCGTGTGGTATGTGTTCAAAGTTCTATTTATTATTGATGAACAAATATGCAACTAGCTTTCCCTGGTTTCTGTTCGTTCTCCTATGACATGCTTGGATTGTATGTGGATGTTGGTCTAGGGTTGACAAAATCCAAGGCATCGACATAGCACCATATACAACAATCTTTGCGAAACATCATAGAAATATGTCAACGCCTTTTTCACATGATTCTAAAGCAAATTATCAAATAAGGTACCGAGATGAGAGTTTATGAAGGAGTGTCCGAGACCTTTGTGGTGTGTGCCTCTCAGGTGTGTAGCAATGTTAGCACAAAAAGATTCAACTAATGTGGCTGAGGCATACACAGGCCAAGAAACCATACAGAATGAGGCTACGGTGATTTATGATATTGTGTGGTGTTAGCTGGACTTATCGGGGAGGTGGAGTTCATCGTTACCAAGGGAACTGAATGGAGCGGCACCCATGATTGTCAAGTCTTGCTTTTATAATCAACTTTCGTGTAATAGAGTTGATGAACCACCTAGTATTTGATATCAATAAAGCTAGCAGTGATGATCTTCCCTAAGAAAAAGACTCTGGACGTTCTTGGTGGATGAGAGACAATGAAAGCCGGTGTGCTTTTTAACATTTATTAAGAGGAGCTTACCTTATCTCTAGAAACTTCATGTGTGGTAACTTGTTACAAGGTAGTAAGATTTCAACTTTTGTAAGCCACATAGTACTATACACCACTCTATGTGAAAATATGAATTAGTAGCAATGCGGATACTTTTGGTATGACGAGTAAAGCCGCACCTACTAGTTACATTTGTATATGTTTGCTCTTTATAAATACAATAAGATGTGAGTGGTGACATGACCCTGTAGCCAGGCAAACAAATATAGATTGGTTCCTTGTTTGCTCGTCCAACTTCATATATTTGAGTAAACAAAACTTTGCCGCAATTGCTATTCTGAAGCTTTAGGAATGAGCGGCATTGGGAAAAATAATTCAACTGGTGAAGCAATACTCAATGCACAAACTGAAACAATAGCTACCCGGAACAGTTTTGGTACAACGGGTATACTCAGACACACTAGTTCATCAGGATAGCCTTGTCCTATTTACGTATGCTAAAGATTAAAGTGCTGGCATCAGTGGCGGAGCCAGTTCCCGGCGACCCGAGCCAGCTGGTTGGGCTCACCGCTGCCGCTGGTTTGAGCCAAGTCTCTGGCAGCAACCAGCATATTTTTAGTCCTACCAAGCTGGTGTGTAGCAGGAGCAGCTCAGTGTAGCTTTGACCAGTAAACGAAACCACACACAGAAACAATAGAAATGTCGTCAAATGTATCCGTGGAGAAATAAGAATGCTTGGGTTGGTCGCCACCAGCGTATTGTGCAGAGTTGATCACATCAGCTAATTGTTCCAGCAGATTGTGTAAAGTTTATCATACCACTATTGTTCCAGCAGGTGTTTCAAAGTCAAGGTTCCAGTCCCACCATTGTTGGTCCAGTGTCTACTATCACCTGATCTAGGAGGTTAATTAGTCCAAGAATTCAAGGTAAGACAACTCAGGCAGGCATCGTTTTCTTTTACAGTAAGGCACCTCAGTCAGACATTGTTGATGCCGAAAGCTAATTTGGACTCCGAAACAACCGGAAGAAAACAATTGAACAACCGTAAGAAAATATAAGTATGGCTAGGAAGCATCTGGGGCGGCATTACAAAGACAAAGTCCAAGCCAATTGTACAAAATCCATCGAATCGACAATGCGTGTGAGTTACCTACTTCTACTTAATTACAAGATCCTTTGATCCTCAGGCGTGACAGATTGCTAGTGCATCGCGCTCAGGATCTTGTTCGCCGCACTGGTGTGATCTGTGTTGAGAGTTTTACACTTGATATCGACGAACAGGTATGCAGTTTGCCTCAGCTTCTGCTCGCTCCACCTCGGTCTGTGTGGATTGCATGCAGATCTGGATGTGGATCCAGGGTCGACAAAATCTGGGGCATTGACATACCACCAGACACAACGATCTCTGCCAAACGGCGCAGAAATATGTCAGCGCCTTTTCACATGTTCTGGAGCAGATTAACAGATAAGATAACGAGAGGATAGAGTTTAGGAGTTACCAATGCCTTCACGCACAGAAAGATTAGGCCTTATCACATCCTTCGAGTTCACCATGAAGATATCACCAATGTAGAGATGGTTGGTCGGCACATAGACACAGTAAAGGTCCTCTTGACCAGAATAGCTCTGTTATGACGTAACGAAGGGATATTACACATTCAGATGAGTCAAAGCTATAGCTTAAATCAGAGCAAATAACAGAATGGTTTGCAAAAGAAGCATTTATCATCCTTTTGAATATTCCAAAAATATTCGTTTCCATCCTTTACAAGGTGAGTTGGTCAAATTTTGTGGTAAAACTGAATTTCAACATTCAACCATGCAAGGGTTCATGCCAGCGACTAAGATTACAAGGCAACATAACTGCATACTGAGCATAGAGAAAAATCATGAAAAATATATGTAAACCTGGTATAACAGTGAAAATCATTGGGAACTCGGTATAACAGTGAAGAGTATAGTAAACCTGGAGCGAGACTGATGAGGTAATGAATCCAAATGCATATTCCCCAATACGAGGATGTCGTATGATGACTGCCTCCTTGAATGCCTGTTTGTTTTGATCTGTAAAAAGAAACAAAAGTTAGTGCATAAGCTACTCTGCAGATTGAACATCATGATAACTGTGAATTTACCTGGCGATATAGCAGCACTAATTTGCTTGGATGCATTGTAGATGTGGCGCACAAGTGGCATGCGCTTGATGATCCATTCACCAATGCCAAGAACAGATGCTCCAACCCAAGATGACATGAAGACCCCAACGAAAAATATGAAAGTAACAGAAGTGATGAAGCCAAGACCTGGAGATTCAAATGAGTACAGTGGGAAAATAAGCTGGATAGGCAGTAAGCATCCTTCTTAGCAATGAATAAGTTACAAAATAATAACTGATTTCAACTACTCAGTTTCATGTCATGTTTCACACATTTTTTGTACAGAAATTTAAGAATCTAATGACACGATAAACTAGAACTTAAAAAAATTATCAAATTATGCACCTAATTTCTAGGTTCAGCATACGAATTATGCAGACTGTATAATACACAGCAACAGACAATAACATATAATATAATAATAACACTACAGGATCAAACCCCAAAGTGGAAACAGGATGAAGGCAGTCATTTATTGAAGAAACTACAACATGACATCAAACCATCGAAGAAATTTGATATTTCAATACCAAAAGAAGTGGAGTAGTTTGCATACCAAAAATGTTGATACCCAATTGTGCATAGATTGGAGAGAAGAATCCATCAACAAAATGAATGAACCACCAGGTGAAGTAGAATGTTATCGCTATGGGGAAGAGAATCACACTGGCATTTTCTCAGAAAAGAACATCAAAACAGCATCAGTGCTTACGTGAAAATAAAATTTATATAACAGACGCAGGACAGCTGGTAATGGCTGCTGTGCATATTTACTGGTTATCGCAGAATAATGATGCAACTTTGAGTAAGATTTATTATGTCCAATCAGTATTTGTAATAAATTTGGAGCACATTTTGAAATTACGAATACATTAAAAAATGGGAACAAAAATCAAAATTCTGATTTTTTTTAAATGTTCACATAAGCAAATTCCAAGGGAAACATAAAATCAGAGAAGAAACAAAGATGTGAAAAATAGAGACAAAACTATAGCTGAAAAAAATATGACAAATCGGTTTAGGAACCTTTTATATACTCTAGTTCCCAAAACAAGCCAGGAACCTTCGAGAAGATTCACAATATTGTGGCTCGAACGCTCAAATGGGCCGGCCCATTCAACGATTGTGTGTGTGATTGCCCAGTTTTTTGCCACAACATGTGGCAAATAGGAAATTCCGTACGTTTGGGGAGTAATGTCAAATAGACGGCAGCATGCACAGAAGGTCGCCTGACTGAGCCACCTCATTGTCGCGCGCGGAAATAAGAAAAAATTCACTGAAAAAAGAATGGCAATGCATGGGGTCGAACAATGTAACTCCCACTGCTGACCACTTGTCGCTAGCCACACGAGCTAAAAGGCTTCCATTCAAACTAGGTAACACGGACTATAAGAACCATCCATCAGCGACCAGTTTACTGTAGAGAACCAGTCTTTTTCACAATATTTAATTTTATTTTTTTCTATTTGCTATTTATCTCTTTTTCATTTTGTGTTTTAATTTTATTTTTTATTTTTCAAAAACTGCTCATGCTTTCAAAAATTTGTTCATAAAATACAAATATTAGCATTTTAAAAATTGTATGATTTTTTTAAATGTTCATGCCTTCCAAAATTTCTCAGAATGCCAAAACACAAATGTTTTCTAAAAAGAGCAAACAAAAATTTGAAAGCACATTAAAAGCCCAAAAAGCCCCATTTGGAAGCACCTTCTTTTTGATAAATTTTGCATTTTCTGGAGTTTCTTGCTTAAAAAAGGCCAATAAATGGCCAGACATGTCAAAAATCATTCAAACATGGATGGATGCCTACCAAGGCATGCCAACCTGCTCGTAAAAGTTAGGGTCACTTATTCATATATCAAAACATACCACCAGTTGGGGTGCATCCATGAGCATGTAGTTTTTCCTAATTTGAATATTAATTGCAATTTCTATCATTATCAATCAACATGAACAAATTGTGTGTGGAACTTTTACAAGGTTGAATACTTTTTCAAAAATTGTTGACAAATCCGAATAATTGATGAAAAATTTGTACACAATCAGAAAACTACGTACATTCTAAAATCTATGAAAATTACTAAAAAGATAATATTTCTTAAATTTGTGAACAAAAACTATACTGAAATTCTAGAATATTTTTTAAAATTGCAAAGAATATTTGAAAACAAGAACAAAATTTTCAACTTTTTGAACATATTTCAAAAAGAGTAATAAATTTTTAAAAGGAGAAAAATAAATTACCAAGAGAAAGAAAAATGAAAAAATAGAAAAATATGCTTAAGCCCTGGTAACTAGGCGACATCATCACTCCTGTCGGGCGCCTGCTGGGAGAAAACCTTATTTGACATTTATTGGGTCAAACAGTCGTTGTTTCTCACAAACCCTACTGATACGAGTGAACATGGGCCAAACCATTTTAATTTTTTGTTGCCTCTGGACATGCTTGGTTTGGGAACCTTCTAGATGGTTCCAGGTCAGTTTTTACCGGTTTGGATACCTTCTAGAAGGTTCATGAATCCGTTTTCCTGTCTTTTTCTTATTTTTTTCCTTTTAAAAAACGTAAAGTTCAAACAAAGTTCAATGTACTTATTTGTTCATATTTTCCAAAAATGTTTGAATATTTCAAATAATGGTCTCGTTTTCAACAAAGTTAAGAGTTTCAAAATTGTTTGTGTTTTGAAAAATTGTTTGGAATTTCATTTTTTCTCAATTTTCATAATTGTTTAGAGTTTCAAAATTTGTTCCACTTTTTGGAGAAAATTGTTTGCATTTGTTTCATGTTTAAAAAAAGTCGCATTCAAAATTCTCAACAATATTCAAATTTGTTATGTTCAATTTTGTTTCGCATTAAAATAATTCACATTTAAAATTCCTTAAAACCTTTAAATCTGTGGCTGTTCATACTACCTCCGTTTGGGATTTGAAGGCCAGCTAGCCGAAGTGGCAGTACCAAGAAATTCACAATGGTTAATTTATAGCATTGGGTAGGGCTGTAATTTTGGGAGGCAGTTAATGCCAATGGCTCAAGAAACGATTGCCTTGTATGCATTGGCTCATCTTTTTTTTGAGTGGATGCATTGGCGGCAAGCACATCCTACGCGTTGAACAATAGTGAAGCCAAGATCATGCACATGACAAGCATGGTTCTGAAAGCCATGGAACGAACTGATGAATGCAGTGCCAAAACAAGTGCCTGCACATGCACATTTTACATCCTACTGTGATGGTGTGTAGCAGCCTAGTAGGAGCAGGTAAGTATGTAGTGTAGACCGGTCGGACCCAGCTAGCGAACCGTCGCACGCGAAAATGATACAAATGTTGTCAAATTTGTCCATTGAAAAATGAGAATGCTTGGGTTGGTCGCCTCCAGCTTCAGATCGTGCAAAGTGTATCACTTCAGCTAATTGTTCCAGCAGATTGTGCAAAGTTTGTCAAATCAGCTAATTGTTCCATGAAGTCTTTCAAAGTCAGGGTTCCAGTTCCACCATTGTCTGTCTACTATCGCCAGACCAATAGGAGGTTTGGTTATTCCAAGAATTGAAGGTAACACACCTTAGGCATGCATTGTTTTCTTTTACAGCAAGGCACCTTAGTCAGACATCTTCGATGCCGAAAATTAATTTGGGCTCCCAAACAGCAGGAAGAAAATGATTTAACAACATTAAGAAGCATCAGGGGCGGTGGTACAAAGACAAAGTCCAAGCCAATTGTACAAAATTCATCGGATCAGCAACGTGTGTGAGTCAACTACTTCTACTTAATTATAGATGCTTCAATCCTCAGGCGTGATAGAATGCTAGTGCATCTCGCTCAGGATCTCATTTGCCGCACTCGTGTAATCTGTGTTGAATACTCCCTCCATATCAAAATATAAGACGTTTTTGACACTGTCACAGTGTAAAAAAGGTCTTATATATTTTCATACGGAGGGAGTACTAGGTGAACTCCGAACTTAATGAGAACGAACAATAGAATGGTTCTTTTGAAGTATTTTGTAAGTATTCCTTCCCATCCTATACTAGGTGAACTAGTCAAATTTGTTTCTCTAGGGGAAAACTAGTCAAATTTTGTTTGTTGATGCCGAAAGCTAAGTGGTACTCTGAACATTCAGAAGAACAAAATTAAACAATAGTAAAAAATATATACAATTATGACTACGAAGTATCTATGGCGATGCAAAGTATAAGCCAATTATGCAAATTGCATCAGATAAGCAATGCGCGTGAGTCGCCTACCTCTACTTAATTGCACATCCTTCTGATCCTCAGGTGCAACAAATCGCTAACACATTGTGTTCATGATCTTGTTTGGCCGAATCATGTGGTATGTGTTCAAAGTTCTATTTGTTATTAGTGAACAAATATGCAAGTGGTTTTCCCCGGCTTCTGTTCGTTCTCCTATGGCATGCTTGGATTGTATGTGGATGTTGATCTAGGGTTGACAAAATCCAGGGCATCGACATACCACCATATACAACGATCTTTGTGAAACATCGTAGAAATGTGTCAACGCCCTTACACATGTTTCTAAAGCAAATTATCAAATAAGGTACCGAGATGAGAGTTTGGGAAGGGGTGTCCGAGACCTTTGTGGTGTGTGCCTCTCAGGTGTGTAGCAACACTAGCAGAAACAGATTCAACTAATATGGTTGAGGCATACACAGGCCAAGAAACCATACAGAATGAGGCTGTGGTGTTTTATGATATTGTGTGGCATTAGCTGGACTTATTGCGGAGGTGGAGTTCATCGTTACCAAGGGAATTGAATGGAGCGGCACCCAAGATTGTCAAGTCTTGCTTTTCTAATCTACTTTCATGTAATAGAGTCGATGAATCACCTGGTATATAAGGCTACAGTGATGATCTTTCCTAAGAAAAAGACTGGGCGTCCTTGGTGGATGAGAGACAATGAAAGCCGGTGTGCTCTTTAACATTTATTAAGAGGAGCTTACATTATCTTTAGAAACTTCATGTGTGGTAACTTGTTACAAGGTAGTAAGATTTCAGCTTTTGTAAGCCACACGGTACTGTAAACCATGTGAAAATCTGAATTAATAGCTATGCCAATACTTTTGGTACGGCGAGTAAAGCCACACCTACTAGTTACATTTGTATATGTTTCTTCTTTATAAATACTAAGATGTGAGTGGTGACATGACCCTGTAGCAAGGCAAACAAATATAGTTTGGTTCCTTATTTGCTCGTCCTACTCCATATATTTAAGTAAAGAAAACTCTGCCGCAATTGCTATTCTGAAGTGATTATGCTTTAGGAATGAGCGGCATTGGGAAAAACAATTCAACTGGTGAGCCAATACTCAGTGCACAAACTGAAACAATAGTTACCTGGAACAGTTTTGGCACAACGAGTATACTCGCACATAGTAGTTCATCAGGATAGCATTGTCCTATTTACATATGCTAAAGATTCGAGTGCTGGCATCAGTGGCGGAGCCAGTTCCCGGCGACCCGAGCCAGCTGGTTGGGCTCACCGCTGCCGCTGGTTTGAGCTAAGTCTCTGGCAGCAACCACGTCCTACGCGTTGAACCATAGTCAAGCCAAGATCACGCACACGCCAACCATGGTTCTCAAAGCCATGGAGCAAACTGATGAATGTGGTGCCAAGAACAAGCGCCTGCACATGCATATTTTTAGTCCTACCAAGCTGTTGTGTAGCAGGAGCAGCTAAGTGTAGCTTAGACCAGTCAGTGAACCACACATGGAAACAATAGAAATGTCGTCAAATGTATCTGTGGAGAAACTAGAATGCTTGGGTTGGCAGAAACGGCTTGCTCGGGGGCAGGGGCGGCGCAACGACGGGCGTGGGCGACGGCGACGGTGTCGACGGTCGCGGGCGACGGCGACGGCGACAGCGATGGTGACGAGGAGCAGGGGCGATGCGCGACGGGCGCGGGCGACAGCGACAGCGACACCGACGGCGACGAGGA
>NC_041381.1:613622881-613631781 GCF_002162155.2 Triticum dicoccoides
GACGAGATGCAGGGGCGGCGGGGCAGAGGACGGCATCGGCGGCGGGAAGAATGAGAAACTGCCGAAAATTTGCAAAGTGTTGGCTTATATAGCCAAAGCATTGATCCCGGTTTGTGGCACCAATCGGGACTAATGCCCCCATTTAGTCCCGGTTGGTGCCACCAACCGGGACCAAAGGTCTTTTTTCAGCAGCCCAAAGGGCGGGAAGCAGAGGCCTTTGGTCCCGGTTGGTGGGACCAACAGGGACTAAAGGGCGGCATTGGTCCCGGTTGGTGCCACTAACCGGTACCAATGCACCCCTTTAGTCTCGGTTGGTGCCACCAATCGGGACCAAAGGTTTAGTCCCACCTCGCTAGTTGAGAGAGCTCGAGAGTGGTTTATAAGCGCTGTTGCGCCCACCCTCTCGAACTCCTCTCAACTGCAGGCTTTCGGGCCTAACCTGTCATTGTGTGCATGTTGGCCTTCTGGGCCTGCTGCGGGCCTGAATCCTAGCCCATGATTGGGTTTCTAATCGTATTCAAGCCGTGGTGGCCCAGTAGGTGGCACTTTTTTTTGCTTTATTTATTTTATTTTGTTTCTACTTACTGTTGCTATTTTTATTTATTTTAGTTTATTAAAGTTTATTTTGTTTCTACTTATTTATTTTACTTTATTTCTACTTATTTATTTTCTTTTCTTTTTTGCTTTTTTTATTTATTTTATGAAAATTCTTTTTGCTTTTAACAGAAAATACTTTGATAATTTTAGTTGCATAAATTTTATATAATTTTAGTTGCATAAATTTTATATAATTTTAGTTGCATAAATTTTATATAATTTTAGTTTCAATAATACTAGAAGTTTATAAAAGATTTTTGGTTGATTCCTTTAGCTATTACAGTTTCATTAAAGTTTTCTAGTTCATTCTTTTTTCTATTAGAGTTTAATTAAAGTTTTCTAGTTCATTCTTTTAGTTTACTATTTTTGCTATTAGAGTTTCATAAAAGTTTTCCAGTTCATTCTTTTTTATAGTAGTTCATTCTTTGAGCTAAATGACCCTGAAATTGAAAAGCATTTCAAATGAACTCTGAAAAGGTTGAAAGTTGGCATGGCATCATCATTTCACCCACATAGCATGTGCTAAAAAGTTGAGAGGGTTACGGCAAAAACTGGATGCATTTCATGTATAAAACAGACTATTTGTTTCGAGGTATCAGGGTTTCGGACGAAAACTCGTGTGTTACAACAGACATTTCATTTCTTCACATGTAACTGCAATGATATTCTAGATCAAAGGCATCATCATAATAATCGTGGAGAGAAAGTATTCACTTTTTCTTCGCTTCTGTCCTTTGCTTATTGCGCCGTAACCATGGATAATATTCATCATTTAACAGGGTGCTTGGGTCAGCCTTGACTTTGAAGGGAGGAATTTCATGAAACTTTGCATAATCTTCGGATATGTCTATCTTGCCTTCCACTCCCGCGATCTCTCTTTTTCGTGAAAAAACTATGTGGCACTTTGGCTCATCGTATGATGTGTTCGCTTCCTTATATTTTCTTTTTTTCGGTTTGGTAGACATGTCCTTCACATAGAAAACCTGCGCCACATCATTGGCTAGGACGAACGGTTTGTTTGTGTACTCAAGATTGTTTAGATCCACTGTTGTCATTCCGTACTGTGGGTCTACTTGTACCCCGCCTCCTGATAGATTGATCCATTTGCACTTAAACAAAGGGACCTTAAAATCATGTCCGTAGTCAAGTTCCCATATGTCCACTATGTAACCATAATATGTGTCATTTCTCCTCTTGGTTACTGCATCAAAGTGGACACCGCTGTTTTGGTTGGTGCTCTTTTGATCTTGGGCGATCGTGTAAAATGTATTACCATTTATCTCGTATCCTTTGTAAATCAATACAGTCAAAGATGGTCCCCTGGACAACGAGTACAGCTCATCACAAACAGTGTTGTCACCTGTGAGACTTGTTTCCAACCAACTGCCGAAAGTCCTAATGTGTTCACATGTAATCCGGTCGTCACGCTGCTCTGGGTGTTTGGAGCGCAGACTGTTCTTGTGTTCATCGACATACGGGGTCACCAAGGTAGAGTTCTGTAGAACTGTGTATTGTGCTTGAGACCAAGAATACCCGTCCCTGCATATTATTGAGTCCCCTCCAAGCGTGCCTTTTCCAGTCAGTCTCCCCTCATACCGCGATTTAGGGAGACCAATCTTATTAAGGCCAGGAATGAAGTCAACACAAAATCCAATGACATCCTCTGTTTGATGGCCCATGGAGACGCTTCCTTCTGTCCTAGCGTGGTCATAGACATATTTCTTTAGGACTCCCATGAACCGCTCAAAAGGGAACATATTATGTAGAAATACGGGGCCTAGAATGACAATCTCGTCGACTATATGAACTAGGACATGCGTCATGATATTGAAGAAGGATGTGTTGGGGAATGTAGCAGAAATTCAAAATTTTCTACGCATCACCAAGATCAATCTATGGAGAGACTAGCAATGAGAGAGAGGAGAGTGCATCTACATACCCTTATAGATCGCTAAGCGGAAGCGTTCAAGAGAACGGGGTTGAAGGAGTCGTACTCGTCGTGATGCAAATCACCGAAGATCCTAGTGCCGAACGGACGGCACCTCCGCGTTCAACACACGTGCAGCCCGGTGACGTCTCCCATGCCTTGATCCAGCAAGGAGAGAGGGAGAGGTTGGGGAAGACTCCTCCAGCAGCAGCACAACGGCATGGTGGTGATGGAGGAGCGTGGTACTCCAGCAGGGCTTCGCCAAGCACCGCAAGAGACGAGGAGGGAGAGGGGCAGGGCTGCGCCAAGAGGGAGAGGTTCTCATGTGTATGGCAGCCCCAAACCCTCCACTATATATAGGGGCAAGGGGGAGAGGGAGGCGCCCTAGGGTTTCCCCTAGGGGGGCGGCGGCCAGGGCAGATGGGATCTCCACTTTGGGTGACTTGGCATGTATCTGAATTTCCTATCAATACAATTATAGCATGGATAATAAACGATTATCATGAACAAGGAAATATAATAATAACTAATTTTTTATTGCCTCTAGGGCATATTTCCAACAGTCTCCCACTTGCACTAGAGTCAATAATCTAGTTCACATCGCCATGTGATTAACACTCACAGGTCACATCGCCATGTGACCAACATCCAAAGAGTTTACTAGGGTCACTAAACTAGTTCACATCATCATGTGATTAAGACTCAATGAGTTCTGGGGTTTGATCATGTTTTGCTTGTGAGAGAGGTTTTAGTCGACGGGTCTGTAACATTCAGATCCGTATGTACTTCACAAATCTCTAGGTCATTTTGTAAATGTTGCTTCCACGCTCCACTTGGAGCTATTCCAAATGGTTGCCCCACTATACGTATCCGGTTTGCTACTAAGAGTCATTCGGATATGTGTTAAAGCTTGCATCGACGTAACCCTTTACGCCGAACTCTTTATCACCTCCATAATTGAGAAACATGTCCTTGTTTACTCCAAGGACAATTTTGACCGCTGTCCAATGATCCATTCCTGGATCATTCTTATACCCCTTGACTGACTCATGGCAAGGCACACTTTCGGTGCGGTACACAGCATAGCATACTATAGAGCCTATGTCTGAAGCATAGGGGACGACCTTCGTCCTTTCTCTCTCTTCTGCCGTGGTCGAGCTTTAAGTCTTAAATTCATACCTTACAACTCAGGCAAGAACTCCTTCCTTGACTGATCCATCTTGAACACCTTAAAGATCATGTCAAGCTATGTGCTCATTTGAAAGTACCATTTACCGGTTTTTTGATCTATCCTCATATATCTTGATGCTCAATGTTCAAGCAGCTTAATCCAGGTTTTCTATTGAAAAACACCTTTCAAACAACCCTATATGCTTTCCAGAAATTCTACATCATTTCCAATCAACAATATGTCAACAACATATACTCATCAAAAATTCTATAGTGCTCCCACTCACTTCTTTGGAAATACAAGTTTCTCATAAACTTTGTATAAACCCAAAATCTTTGATCATCTCATCAAAGCGTATATTCCAACTCCGAGATGCTTACTCCAGTCCTTAGAAGGATTGCTGGAGCTTTGCATACTTGTTAGCACCTTTCAGGATTGACAAAACCTTCTGGTTGTATCACATACAACCTTTCCTCAAGAATAACATCGAGGAAACAATGTTTTGACATCCTATCTGCAAGATTTCATAAATCATGCAGTAATTGCTAATATGATTCCAACAGACTTTTAGCATCGCTACGAATGAGAAAGTCTCATCGCAGTCAACTCCTTGAACTTGTCGGAAAACATCTTAACGACAAGTCAAGTGTTCTTAATGGTGACACTTACCATCATTGTCCGTCTTCCCTTTAAAATCCATCTGTACTCAACAGCCTTACAACCATCAAGCAGTTATTCCAAAGTCTACACTTTGTTTTCATACATGGATCCTCTCTCGGATTTTATGGCCTCGAGCCATTTGTCGGAATCCGGGCCCACCATTGCTTCTCCATAGCTCGTAGGTTCATTGTTGTCTAGCAACATGACCTCTAAGACAGGATTGCGTACTACTCTGAAATAGTACGCGTCCTTGTCGACCTACGAGGCTCGGTAGTGACTTGATCTGAAGCATCATGATCACTATCATCAGCTTCCACTTCAATTGGTGTAGGTGCCACATGAACAACTCCCTGTGCCCTGCTACACACTGGTTGAAGTGATGGTTCATTAACCCCATCAAGTCTCCACCATCCTCCCACTCAATTCTTTTGAGACAAACTTTTCCTCGAGAAAGGACCCGATTCAAGAAACAATCCCTATTGCTTTCGGTTCTGAATTAGGAGGTATACCCAACTGTTTTGGGTGTCCTATGAAGATGCATTTTATCCGCTTTGGGTTCGAGCTTATCAACCTGAAAGTTTTTCACATAAGCGTCGCAGCCCCAAACTTTTAAGAAACAACAGCTTAGGTTTCTCTAAACCATAGTTCATACTGTTTCATCTCTACGAAATTACGTGGTTCCCTATTTAAAGTGAATGCGGTTGTCTCTAATGCCTAACCCATGAACAATAGTGGTAATTCATTAAGAGACATCATGGTATGCACCATATCCAATAGGGTGCAACTATGATGTTCGGACACACCATCACTCTATCATCTTCCAGGCGGTATTAATTGTGAAACAATTTCCACACTGTCTTAATTGTGTGCCAAAGCTCGTAACTGAGATACTCATCTCTATGATCATAGACATATTATCCTCTTGTCACGATGACCTTCAACTTCACTCTCAAATTACTTGAACCATTCAATAATTTAGACTTGTGTTTCATCAAGTAAATATACAACATCTAGTCAAATCATCTGTGAAGTAAGAACATAATGATATCCACTACGTGCCTCAACACTCATTGGACAACACACATCAAAATGTATTACTTCCAACAAGTTGCTCTCTTGTTCCATCTTACTGAAAATGAGGCTTTTCAGTCATCTTGCCCATGTGGTATGATTTGCATGTCTCAAGTGATTTAGAATCAAGTGAGTCCAAACGATCCATCTGCATGGAGTTTCTTCATGCGTACATACCAATAGACATGGTTCACATGTCTCAAACTTTTCAAAAAACAAGTGAGTCCAAAGACCCATCAACATGGAGCTTCTTCATGCGTTTTATACCACTATGACTTACATGGCAGTGCCACAAGTAGGTGGTACTATCATTACTATCTTATATCTTTTGGCATGAACATGTGTATCATTACGATCGAGATTCAATAAACCATTCATTTTAGGTGCAAGAACGTTGAAGGTATTATTCAAATAAACAGAGTAACCATTATTCTCCTTAAATGAATAACCGTATTGCGATAGACATAATCCAATCATGTCTATGCTCAACGCAAACACCAAATAACAATTGTTTAGGTTTAACACCAATCTCGATGGTAGAGGGAGCGTGCGATGCTTGATCACATCAACCTTGGAAACACTTCCAACACATATCGTCAGCTCACCTTTAGCTAGTCTCCGTTTATTCCATAGCTTTTATTTCGAGTTACTAACACTTAGCAACCGAACCGGTATCTAATACCCTGGTGCTACTAGGAGTACTAGTAAAGTACACATTAACATAATGTATATCCAATATACTTCCGTCGACCTTGCCTGCCTTCTTATCTACCAAGTATCT
Source organism: Triticum dicoccoides (assembly GCF_002162155.2). Classification (NCBI taxonomy): domain Eukaryota; kingdom Viridiplantae; phylum Streptophyta; class Magnoliopsida; order Poales; family Poaceae; genus Triticum; species Triticum dicoccoides. The sequence goes on from NC_041381.1 coordinate 613,629,089, forward strand.
AGGGTGGTTCTGCTTTAGTGTCCGTTCCTCTCATTACAGAAGCACTTAGTCTCGGGTTTGGGTTCAACCTTGGGTTTTCACTAGAGCAGCAACTGTTTTGCCGTTTCATGAAGTATCCCTTCTTTCCCTTGCCATTCTTGAAACTAGTGGTTTTACTAACCATCAACAATTGATGCTCCTACTTGACTTCTACTTTCGCGGTGTCAAACATCGCGAATACTTCAAGGATCATCATATTTATCCCTGATATGTTATAGTTCATCACGAAGCTCTAGTAGCTTGGTGGCAATGACTTTGGAGAAACATCACTATCTCATCTGGAAGATTAACTCCCACTCGATTCAAGTGATTGTTGTACTCAGACAATCTGAGCACAAGCTCAACGATTGAGCTTTTCTCCCTTAGTTTGCAGGCTAAGAAAATCGTCGGAGGTCTTATACCTCTTGACATGGGAACGAGCTTGAAATCCCAATTTCAGCCCTCGAAACATCTCATATGTTCCGCGACGTTTTGAAAACGCCTTCGGTGCCTCAATTCTAAACCGTTTAACATTACTGAACTATCACGTATTTATCAAAACATGTATGTCAAATGTTCGCAACATCCACAGACGACATTTGAGGTTCAGCATACCGAGCGGTGCATTAAGGACATAAGCCTTCTACGCAGCAATGATGACAATCCTCAGTTTACGGACTCAGTCCGCATAATTGCTACTATCAACTTTCAACTAAATTTTCTCTAGGAACATATTTAAAACAGTAGAACTAAAGCACGAGCTACGACATAATTTGCAAGAATCTTTGGACTATGTTCAGGATAATTAAGTTCATCTTATGAACTCCCACTCAGATAGACATCCCTCTAGTCATCTAAGTGATTACATGATCCAAGTCAACTAGGACGTGTCCGATCATCACGTGAGACGGACTAGTCATCATCGGCGAACATCTTCATGTTGATTGTATCTACTATACGACTCATGCTCGCCTTTCGGTCTCTTGTGTTCCGAGGCCATGTCTGTACATGCTAGGCTCGTCAAGTCAACCTAAGTGTTTCGCGTGTGTAAATCTGGCTTACACCCGTTGTATGTGAACGTTAGAATCTATCACACCCGATCATCATGTGGTGCTTCGAAACAACGAACTTTCGCAACGGTGCACAGTTAGGGGGAACACTTTCTTGAAATTATTATGAGGGATCATCTTATTTACTACCGTCGTTCTAAGCAAATAAGATGCATATACATGATAAACATCACATGCAATCAAAAAGTGACATGATATGGCCAATATCATTTGCTCCTTCTGATCTCCATCTTCGGGGCTCCATGATCATCATCGTCACCGGCATGACACCATGATCTCCATCATCATGTCTCCATGAAGTTGTCTCGCCAACTATTACTTCTACTACTATGGCTAACGGTTTAGCAATGAAGTAAAGTAATTACATGGCGTTATTCAGTGACACGCATGTCATACAATAAATAAAGACAACTCCTATGGCTCCTGCCGGTTGTCATACTCATCGACATGCAAGTCGTGATTCCTATTACAAGAACATGATCAATCTCATACATCACATATCATTCATCACATTCTTTTGGCCATATCACATCACATAGCATACCCTGCAAAAACAAGTTAGACGTCCTCTAATTGTTGTTTGCATGTTTTACGTGGCTGCTATGGGTTTATAGCAAGAACGTTTCTTACCTACGCAAAAGCCACAACGTGATATGCCAATTGCTATTTACCCTTCATAAGGACCCTTTTCATCGAATCCGATCCGACTAAAGTGGGAGAGACTGGCATCCTCTAGCCACCTTATGCAACAAGTGCATGTCAGTCGGTGGAACCTGTCTCACGTAAGAGTACGTGTAAGGTCGGTCCGGGCCGCTTCATCCTACAATACCGTCGAAACAAGATTGGACTAGTAACGGTAAGCATATTGAACAAAATCAACGCCCACAACTACTTTGGGTTTTACTCGTGCAGAGAATCTACGCAATAGACCTAGCTCATGATGCCAATGTTGGGGAACGTAGCAGAAATTCAAAATTTTCTATGCATCACCAAGATCTATCTATGGAGAGACTAGCAACGAGAGAGAGGAGAGTGCATCTACATACCCTTGTAGATCGCTAAGCGGAAGCGTTCGAGACAACGGGGTTGAAGGAGTCGTACTCGTCGTGATGCAAATCACCGGAGATCCTAGTGCCGAACGGATGGCACCTCCGCGTTCAACACACGTGCAGCCCGGTGACGTCTCCCATGCCTTGATCTAGCAAGGAGAGAGGGAGAGGTTGGGGAAGACTCCGTCCAGTAGTAGCACAACGGCGTGGTGGTGATGGAGGAGCATGGTACTCCAGCAGGGCTTCGCCAAGCACCGCAAGAGACGAGGAGGGAGAGGGGCAGGGCTGCGCCAAGAGGGAGATGTTCTCATGTGTATGGCAGCCCCAAACCCTCCACTATATATAGGGGAAAGGGGGAGGGGGAGGCGCCCTAGGGTTTCCCCTAGGGGGCGGCGGCCAGGGCAGATGGGATCTCCACTTTGGGTGACTTGGCCCCCAAGCCAGGAGGTGGGAACCCTAGATGGGGCGCCCCAAACCCCCTGGTCACGTGGGAATAGGTGAGGGGGGCGCACAGCCCCTTAGTGGGCTGGTTTGCCCCCTTCCCTTGGCCCATGAA
>NC_041381.1:613632227-613645094 GCF_002162155.2 Triticum dicoccoides
GCTGGTCATCACCCGGTACCTCCGGAACACTTCCGGACTCCAAAAACCTTCGTCCAATATATCAATCTTCACCTCCGGACCATTCCGGGACTCCTCGTGACGTCCGGGATATCATCCGGGACTCCGAACAACATTCGGTAACCACATATATCTATTCCCTATAACCTTAGCGCCATCGAGCCTTAAGTGTGTAGACCCTACGGGTTCGGGAACCATGCAGACATGACCGAGACGACTCTCTGGTCAATAACCAACAGCGGGATATGGATACCCATGTTGGCTTCCACATGTTCCACGATGATCTCATCGGATGAACCACGATGTCGAGGATTCAATCAATCCCGTATACAATTCCCTTTGTCTAGCGGTATTGTACTTGCCCGAGATTCGATCGTCGGTATCCTGATACCTTGTTCAATCTCGTTACCGGCAAGTCTCTTTACTCGTTCCGTAACACATCATCCCGTGATCAACCCCTTGGTCACATTGTGCACATTATGATGATGTCCTACCGAGTGGGCCCAGAGATACCTCTCCGTCACACGGAGTGACAAATCCCAGTCTCGATTCGTGCCAACCCAACAGATACTTTCGGAGATACCCGTAGTGCACCTTTATAGCCACCCAGTTACGTTGTGACATTTGGTACACCCAAAGCATTCCTACGGTATCCGGGAGTTGCACAATCTCATGGTCTAAGGAAATGATACTTGACATTAGAAAAGCTTTAGCATACGAACTACACGATCTATGTGCTAGGCTTAGGATTGGGTCTTGTCCATCACATCATTCTCCTAATGATGTGATCCCGTTATCAATGTCATCCAATGTCCATGGTCAGGAAACCGTAACCATCTATTGATCAACGAGCTAGTCAACTAGAGGCTTACTAGGGACATGGTGTTGTCTATTTACCCACACATGTATCTGAGTTTCCTCTCAATACAATTATAGCATGGATAATAAACGATTATCATGAACAATGAAATATAATAATAACTAATTTATTATTGCCTCTAGGGCATATTTCCAACAGGATGGTGGGAACACCAGCTCGAAAGTGACAAGACATTGCGCCACATCACTCCTTAGTCTTGGTATGATTTCTGGATCGATCACCTTCTCGGAGATTGCATTAATGAATGCGCATAGCTTCACAATGGCTAATCAGACGTTTTCCGGTAGAAGCCCCCTCAATGCAACTGGAAGAAGTTGCATCATAATCACGTAACAGTCATGAGACTTTAGGTTCTGAAACTTTTTCTCTGGCATATTTATTATTCCCTTTATATTCGACGAGAAGCCAAACGGGACCTTCATACTGAGCAGGCATTCAAAGAAGATTTCCTTCTCTTCTTTGGTAAGAGCGTAGCTGGCGGTACCTTCATACTGCTTTGGAGGCATGCCATCTTTTTCGTGCAAATGTTGCAGGTCCTCCCGTGCCTCCGGTGTATCTTTTGTCTTCCCATACACGCCCAAAAAGCCTAGCAGGTCCACGCAAAGGTTCTTCGTCACGTGCAACACGTTGATTGAAGAGCAGACCTCTAGGTCTTTCCAGTAGGGTAGGTCCCAAAATATAGAGTTTTTCTTCCACATGGGCGCGTGACCCTTAGTGTCATTCGAACAGATAGTCCGCCGCGACCCTTTCCAAAGATTACGTGTAAATCATTGACCATAGCAAGTACGTGATCACCGGTACGCATGGCGGGCTTCTTCCGGTGATCTGCCTCGCCTTTGAAATGCTTGCCTTTCTTTCGACATTGATGGTTGGTCGGAAGAAATCGACGATGGCCCAGGTACACATTCTTCCTGCATTTGTCCAGGTATATACTTTTGGTGTCATATAAATAGTGCGTGCATGCGTGGTATCTTGTTTGTCTATCCTGAAAGGTTACTAAGAGCGGGCCAATCATTGATGATTACAAACAGCAACGCGTGCAGGTTAAATTCCTCCTGTTTGTGCTCATCCCACACACGTACACCGTTTCCATTCCACAGCTGTAAAAGTTCTTCAACTAATGGCCTTAGGTACACATCAATGTCGTTGCCGGGTTGCTTAGGGCCTTGGATGACAACTGGCATCATAATGAACTTACGCTTCATGCACATCCAAGGAGGAAGGTTATACATACATAGAGTCACGGGCCAGGTGATGTGATTGCTGCTCTGCTCCCTGAAAGGATTAATGCCATCCGCGCTTAAACCAAACCATACGTTCCTTGGGTCACCTGCAAACTCAGCCTGGTACTTTCTCTCATTTTTTCTCCACTGCGACCCGTCATCGGGTGCTCTCAACTTCACGTGTTTCTTATGGTCCTCACTGTGCCATCACATCAACTTGGCATGCTCTTTGTTTCTGAACAGGCGTTTCAACCGTGGTATTATAGGAGCATACCACATCACCTTGGCAGGAACCCTCTTCCTGGGGCGCTCGCCGTCAACATCATCAGGGTCATCTCGTCTGATCTTATACCGCAATGCACCGCATACCGGGCATGCATTCAAATCCTCATACGCACCATGGTACAGGATGCAGTCATTAGGGCATGCATGTATCTTCTGCACCTCCAATCCTAGAGGGCACACAACCTTCTTTGCTGCATACGTATTGTCGGGCAATTCGTTATCCTTTGGAAGCTTCTTCTTCAATATTTTCAGTAGCTTCTCAAATCCTTTGTCAGGCACACCATTCTCTGCCTTCCACTGCAGCAATTATAGTATGGTACCGAGCTTTGTGTTGCCATCTTCGTAATTGGGGTACAAACCTTTTTTGTGATCCTCTAACATGCGATCGAACTTGAGATTATCCTTTTGAATTTCGCAATGTCTCCTTGCATCAACAATGACCCGGCGGAGATCATCATCGGGCACATTGTCTGGTTCCTCTTGATCTTCAGCAGCTTCCCCCGTTGCAGCATCACCGTATTCAGGGGGCACATAGTTTTCATCGTCCTCTTCTTCTTTGCTGTCTTCCATCATAACCCTATTTCTCCATGCTTGGTCCAAAAATTATAGAGTGGCATGAAACCCTTATAAAGTAGGTGGGTGTGAATGGTTTTCGAGTCAGAGTAAGACTTCGTATTCTCACATATAGGGCATGGATAACACATAAAACCATTCTGCTTGTTTGCCTCAGGCACTTCGAGAAAATTATGCACACCCTTAATGTACTCGGAGGTGTGTCTGTCACCGTACATCCATTGCCGGTTCTTCTGCGTGCATTATATATAATTAAGTGTGTCAAAAACCATTACAGAACATCATGAATAGATAATTAAGTGACCAAATTAATATAAGTTCATCATCACATTAAAACCAAAGTACATACATAGTTCTCATCTAACAACATATAGCTCTCCAGAGCATCTAATTAATTAAACCATACATTGAAACTATGTAAAACATTTCAATGTGAAAACAAATGCAATTATAATCGCAACCAAGGTAACAATTGATCCAACGGCACAATGATACCAAGCCTCGGTATGAATGGCATATTTTCTAATCTTTCTAATCTTCAAGCGCATTGCATCCATCTTGATCTTGTGATCATCGACGACATCCGCAACATGCAACTCCAATATCATCTTCTCCTCCTCAATTTTTTTATTTTTTCCTTCAAGAAATTGTTTTCTTCTTCAACTAAATTTAACATCTCGACAATAGGGTCGGTTGGAATTTCTAGTTCACATACCTCCTAGATAAATAAAATCCATGTCACGTTGGTCGGTGATAACCCACAAGTGTAGGGGATCGCAACAGCTTTCGAGGGTAGTATATTCAACCCAAATTTATTGATTCGACACAAGGGGAGCCAAAGAATATTCTTAAGTATTAGCAGTTGAGTTGTCAATTCAACCACACCTGGATAACTTAGTATCTGCAGTAAGGTATTTAGTAGCAAAGTAATATGATAGTAATGGTAACAGTGGCAAAAGTAAAGATAGCAGTATTGTAATGATTGTAACTATAGCAACGGAAAAGTAAATAAGCGAAGCACAATATGTGAAAATCTCGTAGGCATTGGATCAGTGATGGATAATTATGTCGGATGCGATTCCTCATGTAATAGTTATAACATAGGGTGACACAGAACTAGCTCCAGTTCATCAATGTAATGTAGGCATGTATTCCGAATATAGTCATACGTGCTTATGGAAAAGAACTTGCATGACATCTTTTGGCCTACCCTTCCATTTGCAGCGGGGTCCTAGTGCAAACTAAGGGATATTAAGGCCTCCTTTCAATAGAGTACCGGAACAAAGCATTAACACATAGTGAATACATGAACTCCTCAAACTACGGTCATCACCGAGAAGTATCCCCATTATTGTCACTTCGGAGTTGTCGGATCATAACACATAATAGGTGACTATAGACTTGCAAGATAGGATCAAGAACTCACATATATTCATGAAAACATAATAGGTTCAGATCTGAAATCATGGCGCTCGGGCCCTAGTGACAAGCATTAAGCATAGCAAAGTCATAGCAACATCAATCTCAGAACATAGTGGATATTAGGGATCAAATCCTAACAAAACTAACTCGATTATATGGTTAATCTCATCTAACCCATCACCGTTTAGCAAGCCTACGATGGAATTACTCACGCACGGCGGTGAGCATCATGAAATTGGTGATGGAGGATGGTTGATGATGACGACGGCGACGAATCCCCCTCTCCGGAGCCCCGAACGTACTCCAGATCAGCCCTCCTGAGAGAGATTAGGGCTTGGCGGCGGCTCCGTATCATAAAACGCAATGAAACTTCCTCTCTGATTTTTTTCTCTCCACGAAACGGAATATATGGAGTTGGAGTTGAGGTCAGTGGAGCATCAAGGGGCCCACAAGACAGGGGGCGCACCCCCCACCCTCGTGGACAGGCTGTGGGCCTCCTGGCCTTCATCTTTTGCCAGTATTTTTTATATTTTCCAAAAGTTATCTCTGTGGATTTTCAGGTCATTCCAAGAAATTTTGTTTTCTGCATAATAAACAACACCATGGCCGTTCTGCTGAAAACAACATCAGTCCGGGTTAGTTTCATTCAAATCATGCAAGTTAGAGTCTAAAACAAGGGCAAAAAGTGTTTGGAAAAGTAGATACGTTGGAGACGTATCAGTCGGCATAATTGTCATAAACAATAAATGAACCAATAGTTATAAAGATAATATATACCACATCTGAATAATAGACATGATGAGGGCATACCAAAACCATCGCACTAAATAATAAGAAGCAATAATAAAAGTAAGAAAATTATACAAGTATCTATCTAAACATACAAGTAAGATTTATTTTTCTTTCAGAAAGAAGATAAGAACAAGAGGCTCACCAAAGTGGTGCCGGCGAAGAGATCGGCGTGGGCGCTCGACAGCGGTGAACACGGGGACGGGACGTGACGGACCGCTATACCTAGACAAAATATTGAGGAAAATGGAGCTTGGAGGTCGAGCTTGGAGAGGAGAAAGATTAAGTAGTGTGGCTCGGGCATTCCATCGAACACCTCATGTGCATAGGAGGTGAGCTAGAGCACCATAAAGCTCTCCAACAGCCGGCCAGAAAAACAAAGCAGTGGGGTGCTCTGCTCGCGGGCGAGGGGGTACATATAGGCAACTCATTGGTCCTGGTTCGTGGCTGGAACCGGGACTAAAGACCACCCTTTGGTCCAGGTTCAGGCCACCAATCGGGACCAAATGGTGGTGGGACAGGATCGAGGCCCATTGGTCTCGGTTCGTCCCACCAATCGGGACCAAAGGGGGCAGACGAATCGGGACCAATGCCCCCACGAGGCCCGGCAGGCTCCCTGGCCTCACGAATCGGGACCAATGCCCTCATGGGTCCCGGTTCGTGACTGAACCGGGACTAATGGGCTTACCTGGCCCGAACGAAAGCCCTGTTTTCTACTAGTGATACTAGAGATTTGAGTGCCGACATCAGTGGCGGAGTCAGCACTCAGCGACCCGGGGCAGCCGCCTGGGATCGCCGCTGCTGCTAGCTTGAGTGAAGCCTTTGGCGGCAAGCACGTCCTACGCGTTGAACAATAGTGAAGCCAAGATCATGCACATGACAACCATGGTTCTGAAAACCATGGAACGAACTGATGAATGCAGTGCCAAACCAAGTGCCTGCACTTGCATATTTTACATCCTACCGTGATGGTGTGTAGCAGCCTAGCAGGCGCAGGTCAATATGTAGTGTAGACCGGTCAGACATTGAGAAATGACGTCAAATTTGTTCACTGAGAAATGAGAATGCTTGGGTTTGTCGCCTCCAGCGTCAGATTGTGCAAAGTTCATCGCATCAGCTAATCGTTCCAGCAGATTTTGCAAAGTTTGTCATATCAACTGATTGTTCCAGCAAGTCTTTCAAAGTCAGGGTTCCAGTTCCACCATCGTTGGTCTACTGTCTACTATCGCATGACCAATAGGAGGTTTGGTTAGTCCAAGAATTGAGGGTAACACATCTCAGTCAGGCATTGTTTTCTTTTACAGCAAGGCAGCTCAGTCAGACATCATAGATGCCGAAAGCTAATTTGGAATCCCAAACAGCTAGAGGAAAAAGATTAAACAACAGTCCAAGCCAATTGTACAAAATCCACCGGATCAACAACGCGTGTGATTCGGCTACTTTTACTTAATTATAGATCCTTCAATCCTCAGGCGTGACAGATTGCTAGTGCATCGCGCTCAGGATCTCGTTTGCCGAACTGGTGTGATATGTGTTGAATACTTGATAAGACAAGTTTGTTTGCCTCGGATTCTACTAGCTCCATCGTGGTCTGTGTGGATTGCATGCGAATGCGGATGTGAATCCAGAGTTGACAAAATCTGGGGCACTAACATAGCAACAGATACAACGATCTCTGTGAAACAGCGTGGAAATATGTCAAGCATCTTTCATGTGTTTTCAAGCAGATTATTGAATAAGATACCTATAGGAGAATTTAGAAATTACCAATGCCTTCACGCACAGAAAGATTAGGCCTTATGACATCCTTTGAGTTCACCACGAAAGATACATAGTAAATGTCCTCTTGACCAGAATAGCTCTGTTATAATAACATAATGACGGGATATTATACATTGAGATGAGGCAAAGCTACACCTTAATGAGAACGAACAATAGAAATGTTCATTTGAAGTATTTTGTAAGTATTCCTTTCCATCCTGTACAAGGCGAACTAGTCAAATTTGTTGATGCAGAAAGCTAAGTGGTACTCCGAACATTTAGAAGAACAAAATTAAACAATAGTAAAAAAAATACAATTACAACTACAAAGTATCTATGGTGGTGCAAAGTATAAGCCAATTATACAAATTGCATCAGATAAGCAATGCGTGTGAGTCACCTACTTCTACTTAATTGCGCATCCTTTTGATCCTCGGACGCGACAAATCGCTAATACATTGTGTTCATGATCTTGTTTGGCCCAATCGTGTGGTATGTGTTCAAAGTTCTATTTGTTATTGATGAACAAATATGCAACTAGCTTTCCCTGGTTTCTGTTCGTTCTCCTATGACATGCTTGGATTGTATGTGGATGTTGGTCTAGGGTTGACAAAATCCAAGGCATCGACATAGCACCATATACAACAATCTTTGCGAAACATCGTAGAAATATGTCAACGCCTTTTTCACATGATTCTAAAGCAAATTATCAAATAAGGTACCGAGATGAGAGTTTATGAAGGAGTGTCCGAGACCTTTGTGGTGTGTGCCTCTCAGGTGTGTAGCAATGTTAGCACAAAAAGATTCAACTAATGTGGCTGAGGCATACACAGGCCAAGAAACCATACAGAATGAGGCTACGGTGATTTATGATATTGTGTGGTGTTAGCTGGACTTATCGGGGAGGTGGAGTTCATCGTTACCAAGGGAACTGAATGGAGCGGCACCCATGATTGTCAAGTCTTGCTTTTATAATCAACTTTCGTGTAATAGAGTTGATGAACCACCTAGTATTTGATATCAATAAAGCTAGCAGTGATGATCTTCCCTAAGAAAAAGACTCTGGACGTTCTTGGTGGATGAGAGACAATGAAAGCCGGTGTGCTTTTTAACATTTATTAAGAGGAGCTTACCTTATCTCTAGAAACTTCATGTGTGGTAACTTGTTACAAGGTAGTAAGATTTCAACTTTTGTAAGCCACATAGTACTATACACCACTCTATGTGAAAATCTGAATTAGTAGCAATGCGGATACTTTTGGTACGACGAGTAAAGCCGCACCTACTAGTTACATTTGTATATGTTTGCTCTTTATAAATACAATAAGATGTGAGTGGTGACATGACCCTGTAGCCAGGCAAACAAATATAGATTGGTTCCTTGTTTGCTCGTCCAACTTCATATATTTGAGTAAACAAAACTTTGCCGCAATTGCTATTCTGAAGCTTTAGGAATGAGCGGCATTGGGAAAAATAATTCAACTGGTGAAGCAATACTCAATGCACAAAACAATAGCTACCCGGAACAGTTTTGGTACAACGGGTATACTCAGACACACTAGTTCATCAGGATAGCCTTGTCCTATTTACGTATGCTAAAGATTAAAGTGCTGGCATCAGTGGTGGAGCCAGTTCCCGGCGACCCGAGCCAGCTGGTTGGGCTCACCGCTGCCGCTGGTTTGAGCCAAGTCTCTGGCAGCAACCAGCATATTTTTAGTCCTACCAAGCTGGTGTGTAACAGGAGCAGCTCAGTGTAGCTTTGACCAGTAAACGAAACCACACACAGAAACAATAGAAATGTCGTCAAATGTATCCGTGGAGAAATAAGAATGCTTGGGTTGGTCGCCACCAGCGTATTGTGCAGAGTTGATCACATCAGCTAATTGTTCCAGCAGATTGTGTAAAGTTTATCATACCACTATTGTTCCAGCAGGTGTTTCAAAGTCAAGGTTCCAGTCCCACCATTGTTGGTCCAGTGTCTACTATCACCTGATCTAGGAGGTTAATTAGTCCAAGAATTCAAGGTAAGACAACTCAGGCAGGCATCGTTTTCTTTTACAGTAAGGCACCTCAGTCAGACATTGTTGATGCCGAAAGCTAATTTGGACTCCGAAACAACCGGAAGAAAACAATTGAACAACCGTAAGAAAATATAAGTATGGCTAGGAAGCATCTGGGGCGGCATTACAAAGACAAAGTCCAAGCCAATTGTACAAAATCCATCGAATCGACAATGCGTGTGAGTTACCTACTTCTACTTAATTACAAGATCCTTTGATCCTCAGGCGTGACAGATTGCTAGTGCATCGCGCTCAGGATCTTGTTCGCCGCACTGGTGTGATCTGTGTTGAGAGTTTTACACTTGATATCGACGAACAGGTATGCAGTTTGCCTCAGCTTCTGCTCGCTCCACCTCGGTCTGTGTGGATTGCATGCAGATCTGGATGTGGATCCAGGGTCGACAAAATCTGGGGCATTGACATACCACCAGACACAACGATCTCTGCCAAACGGCGCAGAAATATGTCAGCGCCTTTTCACATGTTCTGGAGCAGATTAACAGATAAGATAACGAGAGGATAGAGTTTAGGAGTTACCAATGCCTTCACGCACAGAAAGATTAGGCCTTATCACATCCTTCGAGTTCACCATGAAGATATCACCAATGTAGAGATGGTTGGTCGGCACATAGACACAGTAAAGGTCCTCTTGACCAGAATAGCTCTGTTATGACGTAACGAAGGGATATTACACATTCAGATGAGTCAAAGCTATAGCTTAAATCAGAGCAAATAACAGAATGGTTTGCAAAAGAAGCATTTATCATCCTTTTGAATATTCCAAAAATATTCGTTTCCATCCTTTACAAGGTGAGTTGGTCAAATTTTGTGGTAAAACTGAATTTCAACATTCAACCATGCAAGGGTTCATGCCAGCGACTAAGATTACAAGGCAACATAACTGCATACTGAGCATAGAGAAAAATCATGAAAAATATATGTAAACCTGGTATAACAGTGAAAATCATTGGGAACTCGGTATAACAGTGAAGAGTATAGTAAACCTGGAGCGAGACTGATGAGGTAATGAATCCAAATGCATATTCCCCAATACGAGGATGTCGTATGATGACTGCCTCCTTGAATGCCTGTTTGTTTTGATCTGTAAAAAGAAACAAAAGTTAGTGCATAAGCTACTCTGCAGATTGAACATCATGATAACTGTGAATTTACCTGGCGATATAGCAGCACTAATTTGCTTGGATGCATTGTAGATGTGGCGCACAAGTGGCATGCGCTTGATGATCCATTCACCAATGCCAAGAACAGATGCTCCAACCCAAGATGACATGAAGACCCCAACGAAAAATATGAAAGTAACAGAAGTGATGAAGCCAAGACCTGGAGATTCAAATGAGTACAGTGGGAAAATAAGCTGGATAGGCAGTAAGCATCCTTCTTAGCAATGAATAAGTTACAAAATAATAACTGATTTCAACTACTCAGTTTCATGTCATGTTTCACACATTTTTTGTACAGAAATTTAAGAATCTAATGACACGATAAACTAGAACTTAAAAAAATTATCAAATTATGCACCTAATTTCTAGGTTCAGCATACGAATTATGCAGACTGTATAATACACAGCAACAGACAATAACATATAATATAATAATAACACTACAGGATCAAACCCCAAAGTGGAAACAGGATGAAGGCAGTCATTTATTGAAGAAACTACAACATGACATCAAACCATCGAAGAAATTTGATATTTCAACACCAAAAGAAGTGGAGTAGTTTACATACCAAAAATGTTGATACCCAATTGTGCATAGATTGGAGAGAAGAATCCATCAACAAAATGAATGAACCACCAGGTGAAGTAGAATGTTATCGCTATGGGGAAGAGAATCACACTGGCATTTTCCCAGAAAAGAACATCAAAACAGTATCAGTGCTTACGTGAAAATAAAATTTCATATAACAGATGCAGGACAGCTGGTAATGGTTGGTGTGCATATTCACTGGTTATCGCAGAATAAGGATGCAACTTCGAGTAAGATTTATTATGTCCAGTCAGTATTTGTAATGCATAAATTGGCGCCTTGAAATCAATGCCAGACTTCACAAAAAGGGCCGAAAAATGTCTTGCTGGACAACTGAACTAGATGACAGCAGAGGAACATACTTGTCCGAATGCTGAATTAAACTGAAAATACTTGGATTTCCAAAATTCCCTGTTAATAGTGCTTACGGGTTTGTAACTGGGGAAAATGTGGTAAGACATCTCCTCTGGGTTCATGCTTCCCATTCTAGTTGTTGAATAATAATAATCACAAAAGGAGCTATAAGGAAAGTGAAAAGTTATTAAAGAAGAAAAATACATAATGATGCACGACCCGTTTGATATTCCCTTGATCTCTTATGCTGATTTTTTTCAAGGAAAGAGATAAGACCCAGAACCAGAGTAGATATAGCACCAAGACACTGTCCATACTATTTAGCTATGCTCCTGGCAACCTTATTTCAAAATCTGCCTACGTTACTTCCTAATCGACAATCATTAAAATTGAATGCTGGCAAGGTCATACAGACCTACCATCCGTTTAATATGACTCTTTTTTGCGAGATTATTTTTAGTAGAATGACTTACCATCCAGTCATGAATTTCTTTGAGGCCCAGCTGCGGACCACCTTATGGAAAGCCTGTATTGCCGAAAAGAGAGAGAGAAAAAGTTCAACATTAAGTTGTTCTAGCCTCAGAAATACAAGCAAAGCTACCAAACATGAAGGGCACACATTGTGTGCAAGGCAAGTATCAAAAGGAAAAGCATGAATGAACAAGAATAAAGAACATCAGCAATCTACTTTCATCTTTGTCAGATAGTGATTGGTCCGAATTTTCTGTCAGCGCGGCAAGCACCCTAGGCAGATTAGCAATCACTCAAGGTTCTAACACAAGAAAGCATTTATGCACTGTATGTGTGCCTTCTGTTTGGGGATTATAACATCATAATATGTTCCTCCAAGGGAGTTAAATAAAGCAATTTCTTCTCAAATGCATTGCTAAGAAGATACAAATATTACCATCAAATTGCACCAAACGAGTGTGTTGCCTTATGTTTGGAGATTATAGCATCATAACAGGTTCCTCCCAGAACACTAAATGAAGCAATTTCTTCTCAAAATTCATTGCTAGGCAGATATAAATATTACCATCAAATTGCACCAAAAAAGTGATCGAGCTCATCACCAATTTGACCACTCAATCCAATAGTTGGCCTCAGCACAACAAACACTCACAAAGGGTCGACATCCCTAGTCCTACGAACTTGCAGCGTCAACATAAACAGTCATCTCGAACCCACTTTTCGCACCATCAACAAATCCGACAATAAGCTGTGAGCTGTCACAGGAATACCAACACAGACCGTGGACTAATTTCGACAGCCAGGCTACAGACCCGAAGCCGCAGTCGGATGACAGGGTAAACCCTAGGGGAACGAACGAGGCGTGAAGGGAGGGGGGCGAACCTCGCGGCCGGTGGAGGAGAGCGCGGCGGAGGCGGAGGGGGAGGCGACGGTCCTGTCCAGGTCGTCGTCGTCGTCCCCGGCGCGGGGGACCGAGCCGCCCCCGCCGCCGGCAGAGACGGGGATGAGGAGCTCCCGGTCGCGGTCGCGGCCGCCCATCGGGCTGAGGCTCCGCGGGGCCTTGTCGTCGCCCATCATCGGGGGCTCGGGCTCCGCGCGCGGTGGCCGGCGCGGGTCGTCGCGACCGATCGCCGTGGAATGGGGTGCGTGCCGGGTGCGGCAGGGAGGGGAGAGGAGACGCTCCTTTTTTTTTCTTCTTCTTCTTTTTCGCGTCTGCTTCTCGCGTGTCCTTTTCGTCGCGTTTAATTCCGTTAGCGGCCGT